>NC_136377.1:10000-185000 GCF_037039965.1 Doryrhamphus excisus | reverse complement strand
CCTAGCTTGTAAGCAGCCTGGTCCCGTTTGGTGGACATTTAAGTGGTGCAACACAAGAGTGAATTACCGGTTCAATTACTTAACTAACACTACATCACGTTATTTTGCAAAAGATAAACTGGAGTCGACAGAATCCAAACAAACGTTATACCGTTTCAATCATTTGCTAGCACGGTTAGCTCATGCTAGCATTCGTTCAGGTGTCCTTCGAAAACTAACGAGATCAACCAAGGCTCGATCTACTTACTCTCAGGCATCTTTGCTGGCTCACTTCACTTCAAGTCCCTCTGGAAATTCTGACGATATTTTAAAAGTGTGTTATTTAATAGGTATGTTGTAAACGAGCTGTTAGCAGCTCAGCTTTTACACCAGACGTCTGCGCCACACACATCCACCAATAATCCACATTGCGCATGCGTAGGACAACCATCTTGGAAAACAATTGTACGGTAAGCCATTGGCGACAAAACAGATGACAACTTTGCGTTGTTGTCACTTCAGTCGTTCAACTACAACAACCTACGGTGTTTTGTGCTCTCTTTCTGCTACGTTCTCCTTGCGCCATGAGGCGTTCAGACACACTGGTGATTGTAACCATTAGGGGCGAATACGTGCACCCCAGTTTGGGAACGTTTATACTGATGATGTAGAAACTTCACCTCCTGTGCCACAAAAGGTGTAAGTAAAAATTACATTTGTCTACAGGAAGAAGGGGGGCCGCGTAATATACACTGACATAAAAATGTGTTGTTTAAGTCTTCAGTCTAATTGAGTGTGTACATTTCGGTGCAGGCGCGCGCTCAATCAGCGAAATACACTCGCTGTGGGTCACGCGCCTGAACCAAGATGGCCGCCGAGGATCTTCCGTCTGAGTTTGACGTCGTCATTCTGGGAACAGGTAAACTCGCTAAATAGGCTTTGTTATGGTACTGTGTGTCTAGTACAAAGTGCTTAACGTTGCCTTATTCAAAACAGCTATTTTGTTTGCAAATATCTCCTAGCTGACCGACACACACTACAGTTAGCTTGAGGCTAGCATCCGGTTCATTTCAAAGGACGGTGGCTAGCAAACGTCTTGCGAATAGATGGAGCTTCCGTTCTAGCGTTTTGTCACTATGCTAACACTAAAATGTCCTCTGTGATGTCATTGTTTTCAGTGTCTATATACCACACGTTGTTGTAAAACGCTATTTTGTCCGTAGTTACCACTAGTATGTGGGTTTGTGGTCTGATTGGTGATTCATGATTGACAGGTCTTACCGAGTCAGTGGTGGCGGCAGCCTGTTCTCGGGTGGGACAAAGAGTTCTTCACCTGGACACGTGAGTGGACCGTCCCGTGCCTGCATAGTCGCACACACCGGGGGCATTGAGGACATCATGTATGTTTGCAGGAGAAGTTACTACGCCGCCAAGTGGGCCAGCTTCACTTTCAACACATTGCTGACTTGGATCGAACGACATCAGGCGAGTCCTTCCTGCATCCTCATCGCTTGCTCGCCGCTTTTGCTGCAGAGACGAGAAGCTAACCCTATAATCTTTGCTATACCTGCACACGCTCAGGAGCAGTCTCAGGGTGATGAGGTCCAGGATCAGGATTGGTCCAGTCTCTTGGAGGAAGGGGAGGAGCCAATCTGTGTGTCAAAGACAGACTCCGCCTCTATCACAAACCTGCAAGTGTTCTGTTATACCAGGTATTTTTTTTCACCGGACCGTTTCTCCATGATGAACAACTGTTACCAAGGTGAGACTTTTTCCCCCAGTGAGGACCATGAAGTTGATGACCGAGAGAAGAATATAGAAGAAGGATCATGTGCAGAGGCGGAGCCAAAGGAGACAGAGCAGCAAACAGAAGAAGTGGAGGTGATGTACTGTGTGTGTCTGCCAACCCTTCATGGGTCACATGACACACGTTTCATCCAATCATAGGCTGTCCACACAGAAAAGGAGTCAGGTCTGCCACGCCCCCAGGATGCTGCCAGCCAATCAGAGCCAAACAAAAAGATCACCTTGGACTGCCTGGTGAAAGAAGGACGGAGGTTCAACATTGACCTGGTCTCCAAGGTAACCACAAAGGTGATTGCGTCATCCAACTAGCTTGAATGCTCCATGTTGCATTTCCTTTAGCTGATGTACGCCCGAGGCTCATTGGTCGACCTCCTCATCAAGTCAAACGTCAGTCGCTATGCAGAGTTCAAAAATATCACCAGGATCCTCACCTATCGCCATGGCAACGTGGAACAGGTACGTGCCGTTGTACATCCACGTGTGGCGTCATGTGACAGGCGTGTGGTCGTCAGGTGCCGTGCAGCCGGGCCGACGTATTTGCCAGTCGTCAGCTATCGGTGGTTGAAAAGAGGAAGCTGATGCGTTTCCTGACTTCCTGTATGGAGGACGCGGAGGAGCATGAGGGTGAGAAGACGCCACCTGATGACATCATCATCTTCGGACATGTGGTCTCACAAGGCTTCTTTCAGCTACCAGCGCCCGGACATATTTGGAGTTCCTCCGTGACCAGCAGCTCAGCGACAACCTGCGACACTTCCTGCTCCATTCCATCGCCATGGTAACTGAGGACACGCCCACCAGAGTCGGCCTGGCCTCCACACGCCACTTCCTTCGTTGCCTAGGTCGCTATGGTAACACACCCTTCCTGTTCCCGGTGTATGGCCTCGGGGAGATCCCGCAGTGTTTTTGTCGGTAAGACGAGCGTTGGCAAACTCGGTGAAGCTTGAGAGGGCGGGGCCACAACATGATGCTTCTTGCAGGATGTGCGCCGTGTTTGGGGGTGTCTACTGCCTGAGACATCCTGTCAGCTGCCTTCTGCTCGACAAGACCACCAACAGGTGGCCACACCTCCTCCTCCTCCATCGCTACCGCCGTCCTCAGTCTGACTGTGGCTCCTCCCCCTTTCTCTCAGATGCAAAGCAGTGATTGACAGTCGTGGGCAGCGGATCACTGGCAGCCATTTTGTGCTTGAGGACA
The DNA here is from genome assembly GCF_037039965.1 of Doryrhamphus excisus. Classification (NCBI taxonomy): domain Eukaryota; kingdom Metazoa; phylum Chordata; class Actinopteri; order Syngnathiformes; family Syngnathidae; genus Doryrhamphus; species Doryrhamphus excisus. Next base: position 182,018 of record NC_136377.1, on the reverse strand, counting down.
GCTACTTATCCCCAGACTTTAGGGAGATGGCCACACCCACCAGGTTTGACCACACCTACTACATTGAATCAGTGGCGCATTAATGAGGGGGTGTGTCCACCTTCTTTCCTTCAGGTTGATCTCCAGAGCTGTGCTGATTACAGACGGCTCTATTCTGCCCGGCGACTCAGAGCAGCAGGTTAGTTGCATGACGCGGTGCACGCTCACGCACAATAAAGACAAGCGTTTTCATTTTTGCTCAAGCAGGTCTCCCTGGTAACGGTCCCTCCCGTGGAGGCGGGGCATCCCTCTGTGAGGATGGTGGAGCTTTGCCCATCCACCATGACGTGCATGCCAGGAACATGTGAGATCATCATCTTGATCACTTTGTGGACAAGGAAAGGAAACATGGCCGCTACTGTCTTGTCTCCTCAGATTTGGTTCATCTCACTTGTCAATCACTTGGCTCCGCCTATGAGGATTTGTATCCTGTAGTTAACAGGATGTTCCGCACACCAGAGTCACATGACCAAGGTAGAGGCTTTTCACCATAAGAGGGGAGCAGGAGCAATTGAGAATATTTTTGCATGATGTGTCCACAGCGGAACGGCCGTCTGTTCTCTGGTGTCTCTACTTCAACATGGAGGATGGCTCCAGCGTGGAGCTCCAAGGTCGGCAGGTGCCCTCTAATGTGTACCTGTGTTCAGGACCAGATGGTGCTCTGGGTCACGAGCATGCCATCAGACAGGTGAGATGCCACTTTTGATGCTGACGGCAGCAGCACACTGATGACATGTTCATCTCTCCTCAGGCCGAGTTCATCTTCCACAAAATCGTTCCAGAGGAAGACTTCTGTCCGCCTGCTCCAAACCCTGAAGACATCATCTATGATGGCGACAACACCAACCCTGACCAGGAGGGGGAGGGAGAGGTGCAGAATCTTCATGAAGAGTAAAAAAAAAAGTATGAACCCTCCTCCGGTGCATTATGAGTTAAATTGCCCTAATTTGAAGTTGATTCCAATCAATAAAAGCATCATGCCAGATAACACCAAGAGGCGTATACTCTAACATTGCAGCAGGTACAGCCGCTTCTTTCTTCGTCTTTCTCATCGTTGACCAAGCTGACACTTTAAATGACAGCTTCAGATTCACGCAACCTTCAAATATAGTGCACTTGAACACATCAGCACGCTGTACTGAAAGATGTCAGACTTCCTGAATCACACGGTTTTGGCGCTTGTCATTCTGCAACGATGCCATCACCTTGCATATTGATGAACCTCAACCACTAGCATTGAACAATGGGGGCTTAAGTGTTTGACTCTTTAATGCCCCCAATGTTGCTTTCAATGCTGTCATAGAAACGGGTAACCAGCACCGAACAGAAGGAACCAACCTGACAACCCTCCTAGTGCAGTACTAGGAGTACTACTGGAATACTGGTCTGACAAAGTCCGCCGCACCAAGCAGGAAGTGGAAACATTTAACACCTTTATTGCTGTTAACATGGCCATGTTTACAGTCGACGACCACGGCGTCCACCCTTTCTCCGGGTGGAGTCTGACGGGATGGGAGTCACGTCCTCTGAAACAAGAGGTCAAAAGGGGTCATTTAAGTTGGTGTGTGGGGGTGTGTGTGCGTCTCACCGATGCGTCCAATCTTCATTCCGGACCTGGCGAGTGCCCTAAGGGCAGATTGTGCTCCTGGCCCGGGTGTCTTGGTGCTGAAACAGTTTCACATAATCATCATTGGGTTCATGCAAGTAGACACTAAACCACCCTGACGTGTACTGGACATTGGTAAACACCCTTACCTAAACCACCCTGCCGTGTACTGGACATTGGTAAACACCCTTACCTAAACCACCCTGCCATATACTGGACATTGGTAAACACCCTTACCTAAACCACCCTGCCATATACTGGACATAGGTAAACACCCTTACCTAAACCACCCTGCCATATACTGGACATAGGTAAACACCCTTACCAATACCACCCTGCCATATACTGGACATAGGTAAACACCCTTACCAATACCACCCTGCCATATACTGGACATAGGTAAACACCCTTACCAATACCACCCTGCCATATACTGGACATAGGTAAACACCCTTACCAATACCACCCTGCCATATACTGGACATAGGTAAACACCCTTACCAATACCACCCTGCCATATACTGGACATAGGTAAACACCTTTACCAATACCACCCTGCCATATACTGGACATAGGTAAACACCTTTACCAATACCACCCTGCCATATACTGGACATAGGTAAACACCCTTACCAATACCACCCTGCCATATACTGGACATAGGTAAACACCTTTACCAATACCACCCTGCCATATACTGGACATAGGTAAACACCTTTACCAATACCACCCTGCCATATACTGGACATAGGTAAACACCCTTACCAATACCACCCTGCCATATACTGGACATAGGTAAACACCTTTACCAATACCACCCTGCCATATACTGGACATAGGTAAACACCCTTACCCAAACACATGGAGCCATAATACTGTGCTGTCATGCAGCCTGAAGGGAAGCTATCTACAGCCAACTGCTGCACAGTGGGATGTCCTGACTCACCGGTTCCCTCCGGTGGCTCTAAGCTTGATGTGCAGCGCAGTGATGCCGAGCTCTTTACAGCGCTGAGCGACGTCTTGTGCCGCCAACATGGCGGCGTAAGGGGAGGACTCGTCTCTGTCGGCCTTCACCTTCATGCCGCCGGTCACACGACAGATGGTCTCCCTGGAAACGACGCACAGATGCTTCCTGTTATATCATCACTTAAAGCCAGTAGGACAGCCTCGCCTGGCATCTTGGTTGCTTAGCAACCAGCCCCCATGACTTACTTCCCAGAGAGGTCGGTGACATGCACAAAGGTGTCGTTGAAAGAAGCGAAGATGTGGCACACGCCAAAGACGTTCTCTCCTTCGGCCACCTGAGGACCCAAACTGATCACCTGCTCCTCCTTCTTCTCCTTCCCTTTGCGAGGCGCCATTGTCAGCTGTCAGCACACAAAACAGGAAACGGCTCTCATTCAGCCCACACCAACTTCCTCCGCCAATGTGGTTAAGAGATGACACCAGTCATTCCCAACCACTGTGTGATTGGCAGCTGTGCCGTGGGAATTCATTCCTTCTAAAAAGTATTGTTACAATGCGTTTGTTTATCTGCATATGATGCCACATACATGCTAATGCTAACAAATGCACTGTACGGTTATCCTCACTAGGGTCTGGGTATGCTGGAGCCTATCCCAGCGGTCTTGGGGGGGGGCACCCTGGACCACCCTTGGACTGGTGGCCAGCCAATACCAGGGCACATATAGACAAACAATTATTCCCACCCACATTCATACCTATGGACAATTTGGGGGGGGCGCAATGAAGCTAGCATGTTTTTGTACCCGGAGAAGAGCCACTCATGGTGGAACATGCAACTCCACACAGATGGCCAACGGAGATTCCAACCCAGGTCTTCCCATATCCTGACTGTGTGGCCTACATGCTAACCGCTGGTCCATCGCATTACGTCCGACATGCTAACTGAGAACTCTGCTTGCTAATGCTAACACGTTAGCACCCATCGACAAGGAGATTCAATTTATCCCTAATTGATTATTTTTCACTTCCCTTCGCCGCCACACTTTATTCTCCACATATTTAATCTTCGACGAGTGAATATAGAAGTGAATTGTGATAGCAGTTGGCAACAACGGCGACGTCCCCAAAAAGCTTCAAATTGAAGGTGACGGAACTGCGCAGCCACATAATTTAAACACAAAAAACAACTAAATGAGTCAAAACACTCACACAAGCTAAAGTAAAGTTCGGATGATCTTGCGAAAAGAAGATTTTTGATGATAGACTCCCAGGCCAAACTCACCTCAGTGCGTCGCTTAGCGGGTTCCAACTAGAAAAGAAAGACGCTTCCGCTTCCGGGGTTAAAGTTGAAGCGCGTCAGCCCTGGGAGTGACTGCTGCTCCCTGGTGGTGGGGGACTTCTTATATTAGAAGCGAGGTAAGAAATAAGCCATTAGAAAGTAGGAAGGGATAACGGTCACATGACACTAAGCGGGTGTGTGTTTAATAGACCGGGATTATCATCTGCATTTATAACTATCCACAGTATTTACATGGGGGGGGGTCTGCAGCGATGGTCCCTGCTCACCTCTTGGCCCTTTACCGGGACAGGTCGCATACGGAGGGAAGGTCTGCTCCCGTCCTGTTTGGCTGCAGATCCAAAGGTGATGCTGTTGGGAGAACCGGATCAGCAGCTCCTGGGAGAGGTCGAACTTCCTGACGTTCGATCTCTCTCTCCGGGGAGATTGTGGTTCCCAGAAACCCGAAGATGCCCACACGAGACAATGTGCTGTTGAGGATTATGTGGGTGTGGGAGGTTTTTGGGAGGAAATTTCACTGCGGTGTTCTGTGCGATGACAAAAAAGGAAGTGTAAATATGAGGATTAATTTCATGGCGCACCAAGGTCCAGCCAATCATTGTTAGTATGCAAATGAGCCAACACGCGACGGACTTTGTGGAACCAGAGAAAGTGACCCTTTTAGTGGAGTGATGCATTGAAACATGTTGCCGCATACAGACAGTCCTAAAGACCAGAGTTGTACATTTTCATATGGGAGCTGGGATAGGCTCCAGCATCCCTTACAAAGCTTATTTAGTCATCCGCCGTCTCTCTGACTGCCGCTCAGTTGACTTCCTGTCTTTCACGTCTTTTCACTCCTAACAAGTGGAAAAGAAGAGCTGAACACGAGCACGGCTTTCATCAACTTTTATTTAACACTGGAGCACATAGCACGCACGCGCTCTCTCACGCACACACACACACACACACACACACACACTTCCTGTTACACGGCGAGCATGCTGCCGCTGACACATCAAAACATTGAGTTTCGTTTTACAGTTTTTTTGTGGAACCGCTTCACCTGAGACGTGGGTGTTAGCACGTTTAGCATCCTTGGTGGAACACAAGTGCTGCACGTTAGCATCTTAGCTTGGAGGCACGGCAACAGCTGCTAACAGCACTAAAGCAAAATAATAAGAATAAAAAAGTGCTTCCTGCCCTGCCGCATGACGTGTGGTGACGTCATCAGGATCCAAGCAGGAAGTTCCAGACGTAAAGTCGCAATGAGCACGTCACCAGAGAAGATTTCACTTTCACTTTCAAGCGTTAGCAAACAAATAGTGGTAAATATTAGCAGGGACTATGTTGAGTCAACAACATTTCACAAACAGACTGACCTTTGACCCTTCCAAATTGAAACAAGCCAACAAGTGCTGAGCCAAAAGTCACATGATTCCAAACAGGAAGTAGATAAGAAGGGTAAAGCATGCACTAAAAAGCAGAAGTCCAGCATCCGAGATGCCGATTAAAGCTCCTAAATCAAACCAGGTTACACCCCCCCACCGCCACCTCCATAACACCAGCTTCATTGATGCTCTGCTTAGAATTATTACTACATGAAAGGTTGAAAGGTCACGTTGAGGGGTTCAGGGGCGGGGCTAAGGGCAGGCGTGTATGGAAGCTCGCAGGTCAGAGAGGAAGCTTGTGGACGAGCAAAAACAATCAATGAACAATTAGCGACTCTTTCCCAGCGCCCCCTGCTGGCTGAAGACTGACATCACTTTGTGGACATTGACACTGCATTGTTTGCATGCTATGCTAACACGTCTCTTGGTGCTAAGCTAAGCTAAAGCCCTCAGCCACAGGGGGCGCTGTCACGCTGTCCACTTCTTTAGCGTCAATCACTACAGCAAATAAGAAACAAGCAAGACCACGCCCTCCCCATTTGGTCACACCCTCCGCCCCTCCCTTTCTCACAAATTCTCCAACCGTTGCCGTCAGATGCTCGCCTGCTGTCAATCAATCAGTCGTCAAGGCGATGGTGACCCCCAGAGGACCGTCCACACAGGAAGTCAGCTGGATGGACGCAAAGACCAGACGTCAGCAACAATCTCATCAGCAGACATGATAGAACCTCATAACATCTCATCTTGAAAAGACGGATCCACCTGACCACGAGACCAGCATGTGATGCCAGATATGAGACACGAGACACAAAGACCACATCAGGACGTGACAGCGCTGAGAAAAGGTGTTGGCCCTTCCTGATGTCTTCTTCTGCATGTTTGTCCCACTTCAATGTTTGAGATGATGAAAGAAATGTCAATATTAGTCCATGACAACTCAAGTCAACACTTGATGAAACAATCCAAAGCTCCATGGCCCTGTGGGAAAACGTCATTGGCCTGAAGCTAAGAAGGGCTTGGGCCACCCTTAGCAGCAACACGTGCAATCCAGCCTTTGGGATCTCTTTGTTGTTGGAGGCTTTTCCAGCATCGAGGCCTTTTGAAGGTCCTGCCACAGCATCTCAAGAGGATTCGGCTCAGGACAAAGTCTTCATTTTGGTCTGGGATCATGGTCCCGCTGCAGAAGCCAGGTTGCTTTCAGCTTGAGCTCACCCACAGATGGCCCCCCATTCATGCTTCCATTGATCACAGCAGACCATCACACTACCACCACCGTCTTTGAGTCTTCTTTTCCTCAAATGGGACACACACCTTCCAAAAAGTTCCACCAGAGTATTTTCCCAAAGGTCTTGGGGATCATCAAGATGTTCTACCAGCCTTAATCTTCTTTTTCTTCAGCACTGCTTTTGGTCTAGGAACTGCTTTTGGCTTACGGTGGAGTCATGAACACTGACCTGGACCCAGGCCGGTGAGGCCTGCCGGCCTTTTGTGACCTCTCGGGTGAGCCATTTAGGTCCCGGGAATGTTCACCCCTGGTCCATGTTTTGGCCATTTGTGGATAATGGCTCTCACTGTGGCTGGCTGGAGTCCCAAAGCTTTAGAAATGGCTTTCAAACCTTTCCCACACTGACAGATCAGGAAGGGGCCAACACTTTTTCATGATAAAGACAAGCAAAGATAAAGCCATGGTAAAAGATAAGAGAAGATCAAGGCGTGATTGAGACAATGTGGACCATGTGACCTGTCCGCCATCTTGCTAGCATGCTAATACTAAAGCTAAAGTCTCATACTTGCTGAGTGTGGAGGCAGAGCCTGAACGGTGGAAGTGGACAATCTGCCACTTCCCGTCGCGGCGATGCCAAACTCGAGTCTCCTCCGATTGGACGGTCCGTGGCGTCCCGTTTGCATCGATGTACTGCGTGACGCGGATGTAAGCGATGCACGCCGCCTCGTCCCCCACCAGGTGGATGTGAGGGTTCAAGATGGTCGTGTGCACCGGTTTGCTGTTCTTGGACCACACTGACGCACATGCGCACATACGCACACGCACATACACATACACGCACACACACACGCACACGCACACACACAGTCAGCTGAACCCAGGTGGACGCAGCACCGAGCCGGCAGGAACAGTAAGGTGCTCACAGTTTTCAAAGTAAAAGCGATGGAAGTCCAATCCTTCCACCAGGTTCCCCAAAGCCTCGGGTTCAAATGCCGTCACGGCCGGGTCGCACATTTTTCTGAGGAGGAAGGACGCACAGGAAACAGCTGAAGCACTTCCTCTGGTGCTTCCTTTTACAATAAAAGTCTGCATTTACGTGTAGCTCTCAAAGTCGCCGTTACTGATGGCCTCGATTAGCATCTCAGTCACTTTGATGATGTCCTGCTTCCTCACTGAAACACACACACACACACACACATACACAGCAAATGTCGTCAAAGATGTCGTCCTTTGCATGCATGTGCGTGTGCGTGTGCGTGTACCTCGAGTGTCCTCATCCTCAATGGTGGTGTTGGTGCTCTCTGATGACTCCTACATGAGTGGAGGAAGTTGCAGGTCAAATAAGGAAATGTCTTTACTGTAAGCTCCGCCCCCCTGATGCCAAATAATCAAGTGGTCACCTTGACACCGTCCGCCTTCTTGTTGCTACCACTCTTTCCTCCTGGAGCAGAACCACAACACACACACACACACACACACACACACACACACACAGGCACATGCATGACACACGACCCAGTCAGGAGTTAAAAGTCCAGATATTGTCCACTGAATGTGTTCATGCTGGGGACAAACGCCACTTCAACTTGAGACGAGTGGACAGTGCAAACATTAGGAAGGTCCATACACAGGCCATGGCCAAGACCAGAACCACAACCGGGACACGGACCCGGGCCTGAGTTTGTGAGCAGTAGAGGTGGGGGAGAAAGTGTTTGTTTTTAAAATCTAAAACCTGTAGCATAAACATGATGCTATCTAGCAGCCGTTACTGTAGCATAAACGTGATGCTAGCTAGCATCCGTTACTGTAGCATAAACGTGATGCTAGCTAGCATCCGTTACTGTAGCATAAACGTGATGCTAGCTAGCAGCCGTTACTGTAGCATAAACGTGATGCTATCTAGCAGCCGTTACTGTAGCATAAACGTGATGCTATCTAGCAGCCGTTACTGTAGCATAAACGTGATGCTATCTAGCAGCCGTTACTGTAGCATAAACGTGATGCTATCTAGCAGCCGTTACTGTAGCATAAACGTGATGCTATCTAGCATCCGTTACTGTAGCATAAACGTGATGCTATCTAGCATCCGTTACTGTAGCATAAACGTGATGCTATCTAGCATCCGTTACTGTAGCATAAACGTGATGCTATCTAGCATCCGTTACTGTAGCATAAACGTGATGCTATCTAGCAGCCGTTACTGTAGCATAAACGTGATGCTATCTAGCATCCGTTACTGTAGCATAAACGTGATGCTATCTAGCATCTACTCCACCCGTGGCATCTACACGACTGGAGTCTACTCCACCCGTGGCATCTACACGACTGGAGTCTACTCCACCCGTGGCATCTACACGACTGGAGTCTACTCCACCCGTGGCATCTACACGACTGGAGTCTACGCGACTGGAGAGCAGCTTGAATGAACAGCACTACTAATGTGCGCACACAGGAAGTGAAAGGCGAAGGTAGGAGTGAATGGATGACAGTTAAACGCCTGTGAAGATGTCAAGGTGTCGTTACGTTTAGGGCACATCCATAACCTTTGACCTGACTGACCTGAGAAATTCCTGGTGGCCAACATGGTGGTCAAGATGGCTCCCTGAAAGGGGGGGAGGAGGAGGGGGGAGACCAAGACGTCAGCCAATCACACTCGACAGCAGAAGGAGGAGCAGAAAGCCACACCCATTGGTTCCTTGACCCCGCCCACCTTGAGTTTGCGCCGGGCGTTGAACTTCTTCAGACACTCCACCGTCTCCTGTCTATGCATGCAGGACGCCACCGTGGAGCGGTGCTGAGGAGGAAACGGCAGCCAATCAAATGAGAGCAGGAGAAAAGCAGGTCAAAGGTCAGCATGCTCACAGAGATCCAGGGGTGTTTGAGCGCCTCCGCCGCTGAGATGCGCTTGGCCGGGTTGATGGTGAGCATCTTGTTGATGAGATCCTTGGCCTCTGGAGTCACCGTGTCCCACTCGGGCGACGGGAACTGTGGGCGGGGTCAAGCAGACGCTCAGCATCATGGGCCGGCGTGTGTGAGGTCAAAGAGTCACGTGACCTACATCGTACGCTCCCGCTTTGATCTGCTGGTACAGACGATGCTGATCTTCATCCCAAAATGGAGGATACCCCACCAACAGGATGTAGAGGATCACACCTGAGGACACAAGGGACACGCCTGAGGATCACACCTGGGGGCCGCACCCAGGGGCCACACCCGGGGGTCACACCTGAGGACAAACCTGAGGACATCAAAGTCAAACTTGAGGACACGAGACAAACCTGAGATGACAGGACATGTCCCAGAAGACAAATCCTACTTTAGGCGACAATACACACCAGAGGACACAAGACACACCTGAGGAGAGGAAACAAGGAGACAAGTGGAGGAGGAGAGGTGATGAGTAGCGAGAGCACATAGACACATGGAAGAAGGAGAGGAGGCAAGGTGGTAAAACAAGGAGATGAGTGAAGGAGATAGGACTCTGACCACAGGCCCACAGGTCCACGGCTTTTCCGTACGGGTCCTTCCTCAGAACCTCAGGAGAAAGATAGCCAGGAGTCCCCGCGAAGCCTGCAAAGACACAGCAGTTGCCTTAGCAACGGACTTGCTCGCTGGTCGTCATGGTGACACAGATGAAGTGGATGTGGACCGATGAGGTCATCGTACCAAACCACGCCTGCTGCTCGCCCTCCACCTCGATGGCCAGACCGAAGTCGGCAAGTTTGACCGCCGCCCCTTTGGACTTGGAGGCCAGCAGCAGGTTCTCTGGCTGGAAGGAGACAAGGCCACACATGCTAACTACATCAGGACGGCCTCAGGGTGGGACGGATATGAAGGACGCCAACCTTGAGGTCTCGGTGGACCACCCCCATCTGGTGACAGTGAAGCACGGCCTCCAGAATTTGTTGGATACAATGACTGCGGGTGGGTGGGACACAGGTCAAAGGTCATGTTCAGCATCAGTTCCATGCACACAGAAGCCGCATCCGGCTGCCATACGTCAATGTCCCCGCCATATTGGATGGGCGGCATGGCTGCGGGTTCGATCCTCCGTCCTCCCGTCACCATGCCACCATGCGGAAGGGTCCTCGGGCGAGATGCCGGGTGGTAGCTAACTGCGCTTTGACTGCCTCGGAGGTGGGAAAGTGCTGGAGAAGGTCAAGGACCATTCACAGCGTTCACTTTCATAAAGTGCCGCTCTACAAAGAAGGTGGAGTTGATGCCTCTGGTTTGGACATTCCCACACGCACGGACATACGTGGGAAACCAAACATGATTGGCTCTGGTGCCTAACTGTTTCCGGAGGAATTAACTTCCTTTCCTTTGTAGAAAGTAAGTTTGTATATTTGTATCCATCACAGGGCAGCCTGATCCATCCAATATGGCGGTGAGATTGAAGGAGGGCCCACGCTGGATGCGGCGTCTAGGTCTACGTGCGGCGCTGCCACCTGGTGTTCACTCACCTAGCATCAGCTTCGCTGTAATACTCTCTGGCTACAATGTCCTCGAACAATTCCCCACCTGTCACCCTGCACACAAAACAACAGAGGTGCGTCTTCATCTGACTGGGACGGAGTTGTTGGTACTTCATCGCTATATCAGCGTCTAGTGTCCATGTTTTGTTTGGAGGTTGGTCATGTGATCTGACCGGCCAAATAGCCGCTCAGCATGTCATGTGACGTCCCGTCACACTCACAAGTCAAAGATGAGGTAATGGTGAGCCTCCTCGGAGATGCTGTCATGGAGCCTCACTGCAACACAAGCACGAGCAGGAAGTTAGAAGGACTGGATGGTCAGCATGACCTCGGGTGCACTCACGCTGCCAATCAGGGGCTCTGTGTGGAGGAGTGTCCAATCACAGCTCTGTGTGGGTGGGTGATGCTCCACAGATACTGAGGAGGGTTACATAACTGTGTGTTGCCAGGCAACAACAGCATCTTTAGGTGAAAGCGTCAAAAAGCTCTCTCGCTCTCTCTCTCTCTCTCTCTCTCTCTCTCTCGCTCACACACACACACACACACACACACCTGTGTTAAAGCTCTCAACAATGATTTTTTCTACACTCCTACACACTGCAGCAATCCTGTGTGTGTGTGTGTGTGTGTGTGTGGGCAGCAGGAGGCCTATTACACAATAAATGCAACATGTTGACGCGTTCAAAGCCATCTACCAATCAGGTGTGAGTAGGCCCAGTTTAAGGTGCTTCTCGAAAGGAAAGAGCAGTTAAGAGTGAGGCTTGTCTACACTGTCAGCTTGGCATGAATTATCCATGTTGCCGTTAGCCGCGTCTCCATAATTCATGCCCCTCATCCATTTTTCATCCGAGCCGTCACAAAGGAACTCACCGATGTTCGGGTGCTTCAGTAAACGACAGATTCGAGCTTCGCGGTCCAACTTTTGGTGATCTGATGAGAAAAAAAGGGCAGCGGTTAGCTCACGTCTGCCCCCTGGTGTCACATCATTAGCACTGCATGTCCATCAACGCCCGCACGGGATGACACTCATTCCTATCAGTAATATGTCATCATCGATACAAAGCTGTCTAAACTATGCCTACACGTCACTTCCTGTCCTGTCCTACTCGATACACACACACTCCCCTGAACTCAGCACAGATGCTGGACTTTCCCGGCCACCGGAAGTGGTCACGTCTCACCTCGAGCAGAGAGTTTCTTGGTGTTGATGATCTTGGCGGCGTACTCCTGACCTGACAGGACTTTGACGCAGCGGCGCACCACAGAGAAGGCGCCCCTAAACACACACACACACACACACACACCAGCAGCTTCACGTCATCAAAACATCACGGGCATGGACGATCAATAAACTGATTGGGAGGATGACCACGGTGGAGGGTCTTGAGAAAGTTTCATCGACAACATTTGTCCTTCTTTTCCAGCATACACCCACACGCGTTATGTAAGAGACCTGTGTGAGGGTGGTGAGTGGGATGGGGTCAGCAAGGTGTTACACTCGTCATTCCATCCTTCCATCTCTACATCTACAATACAAACATTTGCATTTTACCACATTCACGCAACTCGTACCCGCATGGCATACGCATGTTGTACACGGTAGTCATGTACACAGTATACACATATATGCAGTATTCACTTATATGTGCTATGTCATAGTACATCTACAGTTAGTACACAAACAGGTGTGTGTGTGTGTGTGTGTGTGTGTGTGCGCGCGCGCGCACGTGCAACTGAGCGCAACCAAAATTCCACCGATCAATACCGACTCATCAATAGATTTGAGGAGATACCATCAACGGCACTTACTTCCCCAGCTCCTCATATAGTTGGTACTCCTCAGTGAAACGAGTGCAGATGACCGTTGCCATGGCGACCCAGCGGGAGAGAGTCCGTGTCAGTCCTCCTCAGAGGTGATGCTGATGGTGATGATGATGAAGGCTGGACTGGTGAGAGATGGAGACACTTTGTTTCTGCAGGCGCAGATGAAGAAGATGGAGGGATGAAGAGCGGCTCCTTCCCCAGTTGAGCTCCCCGCCCACTCGCCCCTCGGCCAATCACAGGCTGGGACACACATGCAGGGTCGCCATAGCAACTGCATCTTTCACTTTGGCCTGCCAAACGGTAAGCATCTTGTCAATAAAAGTCAGGGAAATGTTGTCACACGTCTTTGCAACACCCCCGCGTGAGCCCGCCCACCTGGACCCTTCCTCTCCCCCTTTCCTCAACGAGCGCAGAACCAGCATCTCTGCTTTGAATCCACTTGGACGCCAAGGTCACGTGGTTGTCCAGCATCGCGAAGGTTTTGCTTTGCTGCCTCCTGCTGGTCTTATGACGTCACTGCAGGCACCAATGACAAGACGTGTGCGCGTGTGTGCACGACAAACCTCTTTATTTTGGAAAATGTCCTTTGAGTGTCTGACAACTGAACAATCCACACAAAAGCAGACTTGGACTTCCTGCCGCCGTGGTAACCGACATCTTTTCAAACTGGCCAAGAATGCCACATCAGCACCGAAGCAAAGCATCATTCCGCATCCAGAGGCAAAGAGTCCTGCACCGCTTCATCAGAGTTCTTAAAACAGTCTAAGAGTTCTGGACTAAGTTTTCTGGTCTCAGCAATGAGGCGTTTCACACCGACCATCCACTGGCTGACCTCCGCCACGTGATCCACCATCAGAGAGCGATGGATCTCATCGGCCTGGTCCCACCTCCCGGCCTGCAGCTCTGGACACACCACAAGACAACGCCAGACAGAGCATCAGACAGACAAGACGGACAGGAGAGACACGGAATATGACGGACAGGAGAGACATGCGACAAAGCGGACAAGAGAGACACGGAATAAGACAGTAAAGACAGGAAGAAGAAGAGGAAGAGGAAGAGACAGAGAGGTCACCTTGAGACAAGGTCCTCATGCGTCTCCTCACAGCGGGACTCAGTGGATGGGACGTCCAACTGTGCTGAAAGAGGCGGAGTCTCTTTCCCATGTCACTGCACACCTGAGGCTGCCAAGGTATTGAATGTTGTTGAATGCTTCCTGATTGATCCACACCGTACTGATCTGAAGTATTGATCTGAACTCACTGGGACTTCACGTCTGCATGCGGCCAGCGCTTTCTCCAGAACCTCCACCACGCCCTCCAGGTCAGGCTCACCCTCTGATTGGCCGCCGTCGTGGTTCCCCTGGACGCTCACTGGCCCTGGAGCAGCAAGAGGCGTGGCCTTCCAGCCTGTGAGGCGGGCTGCAGGTGACATGGGGTCATGAGCAAAATGGCCTGACGTAACGTAGTACACGTAGTACACGTAGTACACGTAGTGCACGTAGTGCACGTAGTGCACGTAGTGCACGTAGTGCACGTAGTGCACGCAGTACACGCAGTACACGCAGTACACGCAGTACACGTTAGACAACGCATCACAGCATGAACACCATTCTATTCTTTCTAGCTCTGCATTGGCCGCCGACGTTGATCACCTTACCTGCAGGAGGAGGCGGGGCTGCGCCACAAGGGGGTGCACCTGGAGGGCTGGACTGAGATGTCCTGGGTGGGGCTGCCACATCTGTGAACCAATCAGGTGAAAGACAACATGCTGACAAAAGTGGACCCACAAGAATGTTTTGACCTCTCTCACATCCAGTGACGCCATGTCCATCTTCTAACGGGAGGGGCTCAGCGGGTGTCTGGTGCACATGCTGAAGTAGTGTGTGACTGTCAAGCATGGAGACAATGGCATTGAGAAGATACGGCCAGTGGATAGTGGGAGTTGGTTAGGTGCTGTCATCGGATAGAGCCAGGGATTAGAGGAAAATGGCCATCCGTGGTGCCGTGCTGATCCTGATCCTGATCCTGATCCTGTTTCCATACACATCTCAGACGGGGCGTGTCAACAATACACCAAGAAGATGAAGGCGGTCTTACAGAGAGACAGAAGACCAGGGTGGGGCAGAAGCTCTGTACACTTCTGAGGTGACCTAGGGCGACCTCTCGCCCTTGTGGCACAGCCCAGCCATCTGAGGGATCCAGGGATTATGTATGGCGCCAATCTGACCAGACTGGCGCTTGATCAGGGTTAGGAGAGCAATCAGAAGATCATTTTGTACACCGTGGCACCGATCCGGGATGTTGTCACGTTACACAAGGCCTGGTCTTGGGTTTGGATGCTAAACTAGCATGCTAGCAGGCAAATGCAAGCCAAGGCAACATTTTAGTCAAAATATGGGGATGGTAACTGAAAAACACGCAAACCGAGGCGGACGTTAACCAAGGTACCACTGTATTCTGTGGGCCTTCAAAAGTCAGGCAAAATGGTGGACAACGCCGGCATTGAGAGTTCAAATGAAAGCGCACACGTCACGTCCCACAGGGGATGAAATACATTCCAAGTGGGTTGGCGTTCTCACCAGGCAGCGCAGGCCTCTTGTTCACAAGGTTCCTCAGTGGTCCACCAGCCTTCTGGAAGCCATAGGAGAACTGAGGAGGATCATTCCACCCTCGCTCCTGGTTACCTAGACCACACGTTGACAATTGATTACAGACGAGCATAAAATAGTTATCAAGTTAACTTGTCGTCTCCGAAAAGTCCCATCTAAAGCAGACAAGATAAATATAGTTTCAGCAACAGTTAGCTGACACACTTGGAGTACAATAAACTTTACTCATCAGTTGCCATACTTCGTAAGTATATTCCATGTGACTCAAGTAACTCCACTTCAAAGGTGCCACAGTTCAACAATACTGATGTCGAAAACGTCTTTTCCAATAATCCCAAGTGTTGGAAATAGAACTGTTTATGCGGTGATAAGGTTTTCCAGATGAATGCTAGTAGCGTCTCCGGTTTACGATCGGCAGTGACGTCACTCTAGCAAGCAGAAAATGCTAATAACTTCACATTCAACACAATAAATGTTTTCTTCGCCTACCGGGTTTGACGTACATATCCTCCATGTGTGACCAGCGACACCAAAAGCACTTTTATTAGCTGCTAAACCGGTAAACAAGCTAATGTAAGGGTTTCTTCCTCTGTTTCTTCTTCTTCTTCTTCTTCTTCTTCTCGGCTGTAATGGCGGGTTGCAACCAGGACTTTAAAAAGGGTGCATACCGCCACCTACTGTACCAGAGTATGTATCGATAGGCGATTAACTTATTTTATATTCAGATGAGTAGGAGAGAAATCAAATAAAAGTACTACTATTAATAGCGGTAATAAATATTGTAATATTTTATATGATGATAATGGTACAATGATAATAATAATAATCACTCCCTCTGTACTTTTCCATGCTCCACTCCTTTCCTCTTTTAGTCACCCTTTCCCTTCGCTTCATACGCTGCTCCCTATATTTCTACAACGTAACAATAGATGTTCCATATTCTATATAGCCTTACATTGTAATAATATATGTTCCATATTCTCTATAGCCTTACATTGTAACGATAGATGTTCCATATTCTATATAGCCTTACATTGTAACAATATATGTTCCATATTTTCTATAGCCTTACATTCTATACATATTTCACATGTGCTTTTACCGACTAAAAACAATACTTTATTTAACCCAGTATGATCGAATCGGTAAAATAGTTTCCTCTTTTCTGTTTTTTATCTTCACCCCTTGTGCTTTAACATATTTTTAGACTTTGTAATATTGTCTTCCCCTTTTATCCATATCCCATCTGCTTTGCCATTTTTTTCCATGATTTGTTTTTTGATAACTGCGACAGGCACCCAGCACAGTCTTATTTCTATTTTTAACATTCTTAATTGAAAAAGGCTTTGGTGTATTTCCAATAAAAAATCCTCTCTGCTTGATTTCATACTTTTACTACTCCATACATAACACTACATACTAATATACTAAATACTACAAGGCTGACAGATTCATTGCAATCCGATAATCATCATCATCATCATTTCTGCGGTTTTAACTGAGAGCTGGTCTGGTATTCTTTTTCCAATCTAAAGGCTACAAAACAACGAGCTTTCATTTCCGGGGTCAGGAGCTCAGTGCTGGTGACGTCACCGCTAGCAACCGATTTTATTCTTCTCAGCTTGTGCAGTTTCTTTTTGTCGTACATGAGAGTACAAGTTACTTATTCATTGTCAATACTTGAGTTTTTGAACGCAATACTTGATCAAGTGGAAGACAGCAGTTGTAGTTACTGCCGGAAAGTCTCCGATCTGTCGTAACATCACGTCAATCCAATTTTCATGTAGAAAATGTCACCTCGGCTGAGAAGTGCACGGACTTAACCACCTTCAGCTTTTAATCAAATACTTCCATCTTAGGATTTTCCAAAATGAACCCGAGTGGAGTTCATCCAAGAGCTTTAACGCGATGACGTCATCAGGAGGCGTCACCATCAGCGGCAGGAGGAGAGAGGGAGCGAGAGGAGGGAGTGGTTGTGTCTCCATCAGTGAGGAACAATCGCAGGAGACGTCACACAGAAGAAAGAGAAGTAGCGACGAGGTACAGGAAGCTTGAAGGACTTTCTTCAGGGCCTATGAGTGTGCGTGTGTGCGTGTGTGCGTGTGTGCGTGTGTGCGTGTGTGCGTGTGTGTCCTGGAGGGAAGCTGATTGGAACCCAAGGAGGGCGGAGCCATGATGGGCAAGGACTACACGCTGGCCATCATCATCGTCAACTGTGACGGTAAGACGCATGCGTGTGCATATGTCGTCATGATGTTGTCTGCAGCATGAGCGACCACCAAATGAAACACAAAGGAAAAGTTAGCAAGAAGACGTGAAGACGATGCATGCATCATACTTCATTAATAATTCAGGCCCTTCCTCTTTGCTGACTTCCTGTTCAGCAGTGTGAGTGACGGTGTGATCATGTGACACGAGCAAAGCTCTTATCAAGTTCTAACATGCTGGTGGACTCTCAGACAACATCTGGACCGACCAGAACCTGCTGCTGGACCAGGACCTCCCCTCTGGCTGGAGAACCATCAAAGATTCCACAGGAATGTACTACTGGCACGTTCCCACCGGCGCCACACAGTGGCAGCACCCCCGACTCAATGGGACGCCGCCCCAGCGGCCCCAGCAGCCCCAGCGGCCCCAGCAGCCCCAGCAGCCCCAGCCACTGGTAGAACCCGCAGAACCTTTCCATGCAGCACCACTGTCTTCTTCTCTTTCTTCTCCGGTCTTTGCTCTTAGAAAGACCACAGTGGACCACCCAACGTCAGCACAGATGCTTACAGAGCACCTGGCACGCACAGGTAACACACACAGGTCACACACATGAAAGACACACAGGTAACACACATAGGTAACACACACAGGTAACATATACAGGTAACACACATGTAACACACAGGTAATACACACAGGTAACACACACAGGTAACACGTACAGGTAACACACACAGGTAATATGCACATGTAACATATACAGGTAACACACATGTAATAATACACACATGTAACACACACAGGTAACATATACAGGTAACACACATGTAATAATACACACATGTAACACACAGGTAACATATACAGGTAACACACATGTAACAATACACACATGTAACACACAGGTAACATATACAGGTAACACACATGTAACAATACACACATGTAACACACAGGTAACATATACAGGTAACACACATGTAACAATACACACATGTAACACACAGGTAACATATACAGGTAACACACATGTAACAATACACACATGTAACACACAGGTAACATATACAGGTAACACACATGTAACAATACACACATGTAACACACAGGTAACATATACAGGTAACACACATGTAACAATACACACATGTAACACACAGGTAACATATACAGGTAACACACATGTAACAATACACACATGTAACACACAGGTAACATATACAGGTAACACACATGTAACAATACACACATGTAACACACAGGTAACATATACAGGTAACACACATGTAACAATACACACATGTAACACACAGGTAACATATACAGGTAACACACATGTAACAATACACACATGTAACACACAGGTAACATATACAGGTAACACACATGTAACAATACACACATGTAACACACAGGTAACATATACAGGTAACACACATGTAACAATACACACATGTAACACACAGGTAACATATACAGGTAACACACATGTAACAATACACACATGTAACACACAGGTAACATATACAGGTAACACACATGTAACAATACACACATGTACAGACGTGTCAGCTATGTTTGCTGTGACTTGCAGGTCTTGGTGGTCAGATGATTCCTGTAGCCATGACCACAACTCACAGGTATAACACACACACACACACACACACACGCACACACACACACGCACACGCACACACACACACGGCTGTAATCCCATTCATCTGATGCCCGTGTCCTCCTCCCGTCCCTCAGTGTTTTTGTGTGCGCTCTCTGGGCTGGCTCCAGGTGGAGGAGGACGACTTGTCCCCGGGTCGCAGCAGCCTGGCGGTCAGTAACGTCATCCAGCAGTTGTCTCACTGCGGCGGCCGGGAGCAGCACGGCAGGCGGGGGGGCGGGGGGGAGGTGAGACGAGGTGTGTGTGTGTCCCGCGGTGGTCCGTCTCACCAGGAGGACGTCCGTGTGCTTTAGGGTGGAGACATGATGCTGGTTCTGAAGAGAGACACGCTGACCCTTCTGGATGCTGTAGACCGCACCCCCCTGTACTGTCAGCCCATCGGCAACATTCGCGTCTGGGGGGTGGGCAGTAACAACGGCAGGTGAGCCAATCAGAAGCAGCCGTCACCGTCTCGGCCGCGGTCTTTGTCACCCACAAGCTAGAGCACCTGCTTCAGTCACTAATCACGTGTGTCTCTTTAAACGCCACCACGCCTCCACCTGGCAGGGACAGGTAACTCGTGCACCACTCTGCATGCAGGTGGCATGTGTCGATCACATGATGTAAACAAGATGGCCGCCGCACGCGTGTGCTTTCACTCAGAGACTTTGCCTTTGTTGCGGGGGACAAGGACAGCTGTGTGCTCAAATGTCACGTTTTCCACTGCGATGCCCCCGCCAAGGCCATCGCCATGGCACTGCAACGCATGTGCTCCAAGGTGAGTTGCAGCCTTAGGCCACGCCTCCTCCACGCCAACACGCCCGCCGATGTTTGTGTCCTCAGGCGATGTCGGACAAGATGGCCACCAGGTCGCTCACCATGGACAGCATCTCGCCCGAGGACCTGCCGGCTCAAGGTGACCACACCTGCCTGACCACGTCACACTGCTCTGATTGGCCACTCACTGACCCCGCCTCCTCGCTTCTCTCTTCCAGTGGACTTTGTGGAGGCGGTGCGGCAGCAGGTGCAGAAGTTTGAAGTGCGATACGTGGGGAACCTGCCCGTGTCTCGTGCCATGGGTACGCCTCAAGGCACAAGAACTTGCGCTGACCTTAGAACTTGCTGTGAAGGATTTGTGTGTGTGTGTGCGCACGCTGCAGGCATGGAGGTGCTCAACAGCGCCATCGAGAGCATCCTGAACTCCACTGACCGCGAGCAGTGGGAGTCCACCGTCATCCACGTGACCGACAACTTCCTGTCTGTCTTCAAGGTAGCTGTCTTTTATTTTCTCACAACCTCCAGTCTGTGTCCAGGGTGCTTTTATTTTGTTGGCTGTACACTTGTGACAGGAAGGGGAGGAGCCAGTCTGGGAGTGTCAGGTGCGCTTCCTCAGCTTCCTGGGCGTGGGCCACGACAGTCACACCTTCGCCGTGATCGTGGACGGCGGCACTCAGCGTTTTGAGTGTCACGTGTTCTGGTGCGAGCCGGACGCGGGTCTCCTGTCGGAGGCGGTCCAGGCGGCGTGCATGGTGACTGCTAGCTTAGATGATCTTCATTCGCGTGGCCGTAGCTTCCAGGTCCAACTCAACTGTCCTCCGCTGCAGGTTCAGTATCACAAGTGTTTGGTGGCACAGACTCCGCCCCCCAGGACCAGAATGTGGCACGCAAGCCCGTCCAAGGTCAAACGGGCCAACTCGGTGGACAGCACCCCCTTCCCGCCCCTTGCGGCACGTCTCCACAACAAGGGCAGCGGTGGCGGCGGCGGCATGAGGAGGAGCATGATGGCCTTTTTGGACTCCTTGCGTAACAAACAAGCCGCTGCATCCTAATGACGGGCTGGGGTGGGGGGGGTGAGGGGGGGGGTCATCGGAGATGACCGCCACCCGAGGCTCCTCCGGTCTACTTCCATCCCTTCAGAACCAGCCGGCGCTGCACGAGCTTGTGACCTCTGCACGTCACACGGTCACGTGATCCATTTCTGCTGCACGTCATGGATGGACATCTACCATCAATAAATGATTACTTTTATCCTCACAAGATGCAATGGTGTACCACTACTCTACATAGACCTATAAACAGTACAGTACATGGAGAGATACTACACGCCGAGATGCATAGATACAGGAATATAGACAGTACATGTATAGATACTACACGCAGAGATGCATAGATACAGGAATATAGACAGTACATGTATAGATACTACACGCCGAGATGCATAGATACAGGAATATAGATAGTACATGGAGAGATACTACACGGCGAGATGCATAGATACAGGAATATAGACAGTACATGTATAGATACTACACGCTGAGATGCATAGATACAGGAATATAGACAATACATGTATAGATACTACACGCTGAGATGCATAGATACAGGAATATAGACAGTACATGTATAGATACTACATGCCGAGATGCATAGATACAGGAATATAGATAGTACATGGAGAGATACTACACGCTGAGATGCATAGATACAGGAATATAGACAGTACATGTATAGATACTACACGGCGAGATGCATAGATACAGGAATATAGACAGTACATGGAGAGATACTACACGGCGAGATGCATAGATACAGGAATATAGACAGTACATGTATAGATACTACATGCCGAGATGCATAGATACAGGAATATAGACAGTACATGTATAGATACTACACGCTGAGATGCATAGATACAGGAATATAGACAGTACATGTATAGATACTACACGGCGAGATGCATAGATACAGGAATATAGACAGTACATGGAGAGATACTACACGGCGAGATGCATAGATACAGGAATATAGACAGTACATGTATAGATACTACATGCCGAGATGCATAGATACAGGAATATAGACAGTACATGTATAGATACTACACGCCAAGATGCATAGATACAGGAATATAGATAGTACATGTATAGATACTACATGCCGAGATGCATAGATACAGGAATATAGATAGTACATGTATAGATACTACATGCCGAGATGCATAGATACAGGAATATAGATAGTACATGTATAGATACTACATGCCGAGATGCATAGATACAGGAATATAGATAGTACATGTATAGATACTACATGCCGAGATGCATAGATACAGGAATATAGATAGTACATGTATAGATACTACATGCCGAGATGCATAGATACATACAGCGCTGAGAAAAGGTGTTGGCCCTTCCTGATGTCTTCTTCTTCTGCATGTTTGTCCCACTTCAATGTTTGAGATGATGAGAGAAATGTCAATATTAGTCCATGACAACTCAAGTCAACACTTGATGAAACAATCCAAAGCTCCATGGCCCTGTGGGAAAACGTCATTGGCCTGAAGCTAAGAAGGGCTTGGGCCACCCTTAGCAGCAACACGTGCAATCCAGCCACAATTCATGCTTCCATTGATCACAGCAGACCATCACACTACCACCACCGTCTTTGAGTCTTCTTTTCCTCAAATGGGACACACACCTTCCAAAAAGTTCCACCAGAGTATTTTCCCAAAGGTGTTGGGGATCATCAAGATGTTCTACCAGCCTTAATCTTCTTTTTCTTCACCAGTGCTTTTGGTCTAGGAACTGCTTTTGGCTTACGGTGGAGAAGGAGGGAGGGAAGGAGGGAAGGATGACTGGGAGAAGGAGGGAGGGAAGGATGACTGGGAGAAGGAGGGAGGAAAGGAGGGAAGGATGACTGGGAGAAGGAGGGAGGGAAGGAGGGAAGGATGACTGGGAGAAGGAGGGAGGGAAGGAGGGAAGGATGACTGGGAGAAGGAGGGAGGGAAGGAGGGAAGGATGACTGGGAGAAGGAGGGAGGGAAGAAGCATATGAGCATCAAGAGAAGCTTGAGGTTAGACGTGTCTCTTGGCAGAAGGTAAGACAAAGTTCTTGTACAGAAGGGTTAGGGTTAGGATTAGGATTAGGGTTAGGGTTAGGATTAGGGTTAGGGTTAGGGTTAGGGTTAGGGCTAGGGCTAGGGTTAGGGTTAGGGTTAGGATTAGGATTAGGGTTAAGGTTAGAACTAGCTGAATGAATAGGTAGGGTTTGCTGACATGTAGAAGGTCAGGAGGCTGGCGGATACGTGATGATCCCACATGATGGATGCTAAATTGGAGTCATAATGAAGACTTGCTTGTGCCGGGAAGGAAAGTAGCGTTCCACACCAAGAGCTGGGACATGCTTTCCTTCCCCAAACCCCAGGGAAGAGTTGCGGCTTGGGAAAGAAGGGATTTGTTTGACAATCTTGAAGATTTGAGTTGGCGTTGTCCGGCTGGGAAGCCAAAAGATTCCACAGGACGGGCCGTTGCCGTGGAAACGCTATATTGCATTAGCGCTGGTATGAGGACAGCCCAGGGACAGGAGAGCATTGTTCTCCCGCTGCCATCCCATAAGACGACACACAGCATTGTTAGCCTCCATCCCAGCTGGAGCCCACCCCAGCTGGGGTAAACCTACACAAATGAATACAAACGATTTTGTCCTTCCAGATGAGTGCCGACCACCCTCCTCCGTATGCTCCGCCTCCCCAGGCCGCAGGTGGGTGCTGATTGGTTGTCACGACAATGAATTGGAGACGTGATGCTCACGGATGCTTTGTTTACAGCCTTCGGCCCCCCCCCGGGAATCTTCCCCGGCCCGGCCTTCCAGGTAGCCATCATCACTGCAGCAAGTCAACCGTCATGGCGGCGCCTGTGGTCACTTCCGGTACTGCAACGGTCCTAATGACGTCACTGCCACTGTCTTTGCAGACGGCAGACTCCTCCTACTATCCCTACGTGACCCCGCCTCCTGGCTACCAGACCACCTATTATGGCGTCCCCCCTAGCCCCTACGGGGGCCCCCCGAAGCCCACAGGTATGTCCCCAGCCGTCCAGAAACAAAGCAGCAGAGGATGATGGGTAATGGAATCTTCCAGTGTACGTGGTGGAAGAGAACCAGGCGGCCGGCCGTGGCGGCGGCAGGGGCGGAGCTTTGAAGTCGTGCCTGTCGGCGTGCTCCACTCTGCTGTGTTGTTGTTGTCTCTGGGACCTGCTGACCCGGAACATCTGCTGACCTCTGACCTCTCACCGCAGTAAAGCCCAAAAGTCAAAAACTTCTCTGTTCGTTGTTTTGTTGACTTTCCCGTGATGACGCACATCAGGAATTATGACATGAACGCATTATTGCTGATTTATGATCATTAGCTTTGGATCCCAAACACACTTGCAGGAAGATGTCCACTTCCACGCTGCATGCATACTGCATTTAGGAACGTTTTAGGAACGTTTTAGGAACGTTTTAGGAACGTTTTAGGAACATTTTAGGAAGGTGGTGATTTAGTATGTCAGGATGGGGTGTGTTCAGGGACATGGGCTTTTAAGGCTTGGGAGTATTTATTCCAGGAATGGGGCGTGATTAAAGATGGGAAGCATTTAGGGACGTGGAGTGTTTCAAGATGGAAAGTATTTGGAGACTGGGAGCATTTCTAGTTTGTGACCCCTGAAGGAGCAGGCTTGGCTGAGCGCCTGCGGAGGTGTTCTGTCTTTGACCAGAAGAGGGAGACATTGTCCTGACGTCTCGGCTAGACTGGAAAGGAGCTGCCATTTGATTGGACCATGGTACAACTGACAATGGAATACTCACATCATGTATTCCGTTCCATGACATGAACATGTGGTCTTACAAGACTAAAATAATAAATAACTATAAATAATAAATAATCTATATTTACAACTATATATATACAACAAAGTGGGACAAAACTCAGCTGGCTTTAAACATGCAAAACTGGGAGAGATTTCTAAATGTATATTTTTTCTTCCTAAAATAATGGCCCATATTTCCAAAATGTATCAACTTTTACCTCAAATTCGATGTAGTTATTGCAGTTGTCTATCAAATAAAAGATTTTACCTCCCTACTTATTATACTGTAGATAGCAACTTATTTCTTTCTGCAATTAAGTGTGATTAATTCTGAGCTAAATATAAATAGAACAAAGAAAGATTTAATTGCGACTAATGGCATTTTGCTCCTATCTCTACAAAGTAGACTCTTGGATGTGGGAGTAGGAAGTCATGGATGCGGGATGATTGGAGTGGGATGTGGGATGCGGGATGTGGGATGATGGGAGTAGGAAGTCGTGGATGTGGGATGATGGGTGTGTCCTGTCTCACGATGTATTCAATCAATAAATAGCACTGAATATCAGAGGTCACGTTCAGGTTGGCTAGGATGGATTTTCCTTGGTCGACTGTATTTAGAGGTGAAAGCAACATGAAAACCAGAGAGCGGTCTATGGGTGAAAACCAAGCAACTGAATATGGAAGATGGAAAATGAAGAGACATTGAAGAGACAAACCTTGCTCATAGGCACTACAAGGCTTTGGAATTTCCTGCCCGGGTGAACTAAGTGACAGGAGTGGGACTGATAGAGGGCAGGTACTTGTGAGAGCAGTAAAGATAAGAGCCTACAAGAAGTTTAGCAACACCCTGCAGAGGGCAGGAGTGAAGGTACCCCTATCTAATCTTCTTAGAAAACATCAACAACAGCAGAACATCTCCACCAGAGGATACTAAGCCAGAAGAACAGGAAGGCCAGGTTGGGATTTACCAAAAATTATGGAGGTGGGAGGTCAGGACTGTCCAGGGGTTGAGCCATGCTGGGAGAAGATCAGAAGAAGGTCTCTGGTCCTCCACTTGCCTGGAGGAAGTTTGGCGTATGGTGGTGATCCATACGTTCATGATTTTCATTTGCATTCATCCTATTAGATCTTATGAATATGGAATCTATCTCTCATCCAAATGTTGGACAGGCGACAGGGCGCACATTTCAAAAACGATAAAGAGTAACAATGTTATAAGAATGTTACAAATAACAATAAAGAATATTGACATATTTGAACAGCTGGTGTTGCTCCTGTCAGCCAATGAGAGTTGATGTTGCTATATTTAACTTTGCATCAATAATTGATGGAAGATGGAAGATTAGCACAGTTAGCGGGCTTAGCAAGATTAGCGTGGTTAAACGGAATGGCGATGACTGAACATGGAAGTATGATTTGGGACTCATGACACCAGGGAGATGAAGGAGAGTCAGATGGGGGTCAGTTTCCCAGCCATCAAGGGGGGCCAGCACATGAGACCTCTTCTGAGGGGCGCCCATCTGAGGCCTAATCCCCAGGAAATACAGCCAGGTTCCACCCACTGGACCCCCCCCCCAGTGTCCACCATCCATCCCAGTCTTCCCACTTCCCCTTGCAGGCACCAAAGCTGCGTAAATTCAAAGCATCTGCACGGCCGAGGACGGCCTTTCCCAGAGCCGCCGCTGATGAAATTCTAGTCTTTGCACGACAAAATGGGAAAAGTGGGGGTGGGGGTGGGGCAGAAAACATGAAATGAAATAAAGCAAACATAGCAGAGGCGGTCAAGGAGGAGAGAGGCTAAGGTGGTGGTGACGAGGACGGCTAGCAATAGCCACTTTCCCGAAGCATCAGTCCTGTCCTGAACCCCCCATACAACAAATAGAGGACTACACAATCACATCAAGGTCAAGTATGCGTTCAGGTTTGAAGGGAGGCAAACATCAGGCGGAAGTGGTTGGAGTTGAGGATTTTGGGCCAGCAAGAAGAAATCATGGCGATTAGGATTTTGAGGGCTTGGGTGAAGATGGGCCACCCACCAAACTGCTGCTGGAGTCAACGTCAGAAACGGCAGCCATAAGTAACGCTGTCATGTATTATGTAGTGTAAGTAAGCGCTGGTCTGTGTAGCATTATAGAGTGTGCATACGTGCAAAGACAAGCTCCCCCATG
Source organism: Doryrhamphus excisus (assembly GCF_037039965.1). Lineage (NCBI taxonomy): Eukaryota > Metazoa > Chordata > Actinopteri > Syngnathiformes > Syngnathidae > Doryrhamphus > Doryrhamphus excisus. The sequence goes on along the minus strand of NC_136377.1, from coordinate 154,949 downwards.
GAGTTGCCAGCAGCCTTTCCCACCACAATCCATGGATCTACCCGGGGTTTTAAACACGGGTAGTCCCGCATAAAACCAGTCATGACCACATTTCCACTACCGATGTTGTCAAGATGGTCTGCAGACGCACGTTAGCACTCTTTGTGTTCATCCACGCTAAGTCAGGGGTCTCCAACCAGTGGCTAGGAGCTACCATTAGCTCCTAGCTCCTAGCTTTATTCATTTATTATCAACTCCACTAAATTAGAAAGAGGAGTTCGGGAGTACTTAGGAGCGCTTGGGAGTACGGCCAATCACAGCGGAGGGAAATCCAAGGAAATGCAGCTGGAATAGGTGCAGATTGTGGAGAATCTAGAAAGCTTTGTTGCGGTTATGGTGGTTAGCTGCTCTACAGGAGTCTACAACTCCATACAAAGGGCCCACATTCAAAGAAATACAACTTTATTATTCTTGTCAGAAAAAGGAGGCGTCCTATGAAACAAGGAGCAATAATCCCTCAATCATCTTCTGATTACAGCAGGCTGATCTCCAGCAGCCCCCCCCCCCCCCCCCCAAGAAGCCCAGAGAGGGTTAAACCCCTCCCCAGGCTGGCCTCCTCACGCCAGAGCGCAGGCAACCCGATAGTTGCTCTCTTTTCATGCTCGGCTTCCCCAGCTTAGGAGAATAAATTAAAAGCACCCCCACCCGCCCACCCCCCCAAAAAGTTGGCTGATTTAGGATTTTCATCTGGACGGGAGCTTTTGCCTCCTTTGTCTTGCTCCTTCTTCTTTTTCATCAAGAACAAAATTGGACCTGCCTGGTCAACCTTGCTGTCAGGTTGGCATGGCAACAAGGACATCCCAGACGTGTCGTCGGGCGGATCCAGACGTTCCAAACGTTCCGCAGGCTTTTTATCCCACCAGGAGGAACTAATGGAGGAGGCGGCCATGACGGTCCATTGCGTCAATCGCAGAGAAGAGAGCCCCGCCCACTTCCCAATGTGACCTTTCACTTCTTGACTCAGCACTCAACCTCTTTCCCTTCTGCCCGGCAACAAGTGGCCAATCAAACGTGTCATCTGAGAATATTCTCCTCTTCTACATTCAACTGAGCGCCGTTTGACGACCCCGCACCACCTTAAGCTCCGGTGTTGTGCTGAATGAAGAAGCACCCCGGATCGCGATGGACCCCCTCCAAAACATCTCAGGTGGATCTCCTTGTCATGCCAGGAACGTTGGAAGCCATCTGGATCGTCAAGGTTCCATTTTTTCTCATCAGAGAATCCAACTTTCTTTTCCCCCTTCCAACGTTCCATGTTTGGTGCTGCCTGAAGTCTACCAGTAGGGGCCTTCATTTGGGTCCAGGACCGCCCCGTGTCCTCCGGCTCATTTTTTGGGTTTACCGCTTGACTTTTTTGTGGTATTGGACGGCTTTAGATGGTGGAGGTGTACCTAATATTGTGACCATACAAACACACACAAATGCAGGGTCCTTGAATGCATCAACGGGCGGCCGTAAATTCCCTTTATGGGTCTTTGCTGGGTCTCAGGGTTATAGTCAGGCTATCCAAGGCCGCGCACACACACACACACACACACGCACACACACTCACGCACAGAGTGGCTGTATCCCTTTGTGTGCGGGGTTAATCTGGGGGTGAGATCCAGGGGTCAAGCCTGGGAGATAAAGTCGGGCCCTGAAGGTTCTTCCAGCATCCCAATGGATCTGCAAATCATTAAGCTCAAGGTGACTCACGGCTGACCCCCCCTTCCATCGTGCTAGCTAGCTGGAGATGGTAGCCGTGAGCCTCAGCATGCTTCCAGGCAGGCAGACACTGTGGACACCTCTGAAGATAAAAGTGGCCTGAGCGCTGGATGCATGAAGGTGCCGTGTGCAAGTCCTCCTCCTTGGTGGGAATTCCTGTTGGATTCATCCCGTCTGCGGGCTTCTGGACCGATCCACGTACACGTACAGATGATGTTTGCCATGTCAACTCTCAGCTGACAACATCAAGCATCATCTTCATACTTCATCATCTTAATCATCTTAACACTCATCCTCATCATCATCATCATCCTAACCATCCTAACCATCCTAACCATCCTAACCATCCTAACCATCCTAACCATCCTAACCATCCTAACCATCCTAACCATCCTAACCATCTTAACCATCCTAACCATCCTAACCATCCTAACCATCCTAACCATCTTAACCATCCTAACCATCCTAACCATCCTAACCATCCTAACCATGCTAACCATCCTAACCATGCTAACCATCCTAACCATCCTAACCATGCTAACCATCCTAACCATCCTAACCATGCTAACCATCCTAACCATCCTAACCATCTTAACCATCCTAACCATCCTAACCATCCTAACCATCCTAACCATCCTAACCATCTTAACCATGCTAACCATCCTAACCATGCTAACCATCCTAACCATCCTAACCATCCTAACCATGCTAACCATCTTAACCATGCTAACCATCTTAACCATCCTAACCATCCTAACCATCCTAACCATCCTAACCATGCTAACCATCCTAACCATCTTAACCATCCTAACCATCTTAACCATCCTAACCATCCTAACCATCATAACCATCCTAACCATGCTAACCATCCTAACCATGCTAACCATCCTAACCATCCTAACCATCCTAACCATCCTAACCATCCTAACCATCCTAACCATGCTAACCATCCTAACCATCTTAACCATCCTAACCATCTTAACCATCCTAACCATCCTAACCATGCTAACCATGCTAACCATCCTAACCATCCTAACCATCCTAACCATCCTAACCATCCTAACCATCCTAACCATGCTAACCATCCTAACCATCTTAACCATCCTAACCATCTTAACCATCCTAACCATCCTAACCATCATAACCATCCTAACCATGCTAACCATCCTAACCATGCTAACCATCCTAACCATCCTAACCATGCTAACCATCCTAACCATCCTAACCATCTTAACCATCCTAACCATCCTAACCATCCTAACCATCCTAACCATCCTAACCATCTTAACCATCCTAACCATCCTAACCATGCTAACCATCCTAACCATGCTAACCATCCTAACCATCCTAACCATCCTAACCATCCTAACCATCTTAACCATCCTAACCATCTTAACCATCCTAACCATCCTAACCATCCTAACCATGCTAACCATGCTAACCATCCTAACCATCCTAACCATCTTAACCATCCTAACCATCCTAACCATCCTAACCATGCTAACCATCCTAACCATGCTAACCATCCTAACCATGCTAACCATCCTAACCATCCTAACCATCCTAACCATGCTAACCATCCTAACCATCCTAACCATCCTAACCATGCTAACCATCCTAACCATCCTAACCATCCTAACCATGCTAACCATCCTAACCATCCTAACCATGCTAACCATCCTAACCATCCTAACCATCCTAACCATCCTAACCATGCTAACCATCCTAACCATCCTAACCATCCTAACCCTAATCATGCTAACCATCATCCTAACCATGCTAACAAAGCAAAGCAAGGCGCACCAACACACCGAGGCAGCCATCTGCGGTGCCATCTTGGAACCAATTATCTAAAGCATCATCCTAACCATGCTAACCATGCTAACCATCATCCTAACCATGCTAACCATGCTAACCATGCTAACCCTGCTAACCATCATCCTAACCATGCTAACCATGCTAACCATGCTAACCATGCTAACCATCATCCTAACCATGCTAACCATGCTAACCATGCTAACCATGCTAACCATCCTAACCATCCTAACCATGCTAACCATCCTAACCATCCTAACCATCCTAACCATCCTAACCATCCTAACCATGCTAACCATCCTAACCATCCTAACCATCCTAACCATCCTAACCATGCTAACCATCCTAACCATCCTAACCATCCTAACCATGCTAACCATCCTAACCATCCTAACCATCCTAACCATCCTAACCATCCTAACCATGCTAACCATCCTAACCATCCTAATCATGCTAACCATCATCCTAACCATGCTAACAAAGCAAAGCAAGGCGCACCAACACACCGAGGCAGCCGTCTGCGGTGCCATCTTGGAACCAATTATCTAAAGCATCATCCTAACCATGCTAACCATGCTAACCATCATCCTAACCATGCTAACCCTGCTAACCATCATCCTAACCATGCTAACCATGCTAACCATGCTAACCATCATCCTAATCCTAACAATGAATCTGCCAGACATTGGAAGTGGGCCTGCAGCTCATTGGGATTCCAGTTGTGTGTGTGTGTGTGTGGGGGGGGCTCACCTTGAAGCTTTCATGTCATCACAGGAAAGATGCGATGCCCCCCCAAGAAGAGGAAGAGGAGGAGGATGAAGGTGCGCCCCAGGGCCAAGCTTTGACTTTACAAGTGGCGACCTGTTAGACGATGACTCAGCATTTTCATCACTCCTGTTGGCCTCCAATGACGGCAGGAAGACAAAAGATGACTCAGCGTTTGGTAGCATTGTTAGCTTGGTGTGCATTTCAAGGTGCAGGAGGGCGGGGCGGGGCGGGGCCCCCTAAAGACACAGTCCGACTGACGCCGCTACGCTCGGCCAGCTGATTTCCTCACACGCTGGTGTCACATGACACGTATTTAACGTCAGTCAAGCTGTCACCTTGGCAACCGTCACTGGATCATGGAGATGCCAACATTAGCCACCATTTCGACTTCTAACGTGTGCGTGTACGAGTCTGCTGCCCATCACCTCATGACTACCTTTATTCCTGACACCAAAGGCAACACGCAGCCTTCATGGACTCATGGCCATCACCCACAATCCTCCTGTCACACATGACCACACGCCAGGAGGAGGAGGAGCAGGAGCAGGAGGAGGAGTGTATGATGTATTTTTGCTCCCCATTCCTCCTTTGAACCCCAGCAGGAGGAGGACCAGGAGGAGGAGCAGAAGGAGGAGTGTATGATGTATTTTTGCTCCCCATTCCTCCTTTGAACCCCAGCAGGAGGAGGAGCAGGAGCAGGAGGAGGAGCAGGAGGAGGAGTGTATGATGTATTTTTGCTCCGGTCTCAACCTGTCACTCACACACACACTCACACACACACACACACACACACACACACACTCACACACACACACACACACACTGTGCTGGCTTTGAAGAAGCAAAGCCTACGTTGTCTTCATCCATGAAGGTTCCTGTCCTCGATGGCAGCCATGATGGTTTCTTCCAGGCTTCTTTGGGTGTGCTGACTTCATCTGAAGACGGGGTTCTTATTTCTGAGTCCATTGGTGTAAACGTGGACGTCGCCCAAGCGATACGAGAGTTGCCAGTTGCTGAGTGACGGTTCAGGTCGAGATGAGGGAATGCCGACATCATACACAGGAAGTACAACATCCAAAACCAAAGGCCAGCAAATCAAGCGCTCCTTTTCTCCTGCCTGTGACGTTAAAGGCCTGTCCTGCCCCAGAAGAACACAACGCACCTTGCTGGGCCACAGCAGGTGGCTCCTCCGCTTCCCCTGGCGGCGGCCATGATGATATTTGATCCCTTCCAGGCCTCCTTCCCCATGGACATTTTATACAGCAGATGTAAACGTTACGGCTCAGGAGATCTTCTGTTGGGTCTGGACAGTCACAGGAAGAGCAGCCGCATCAGCTAGCATGTTAGCTAGCAACAGCGGCCTGAGGGAGCAAGTGGGGGGGGGGGCGCTGATGTGGTTGGCGAACATAAGGCCTCCAACTCACATAAGGCGTGTTTCATGGAGATGCTCGGCGGAGACGGTAGCGTACGGCAGCCATGTTGCCAGCCAGGAATAAAAGCCTGCCAGCCACGTCCACGTTCCATCTCTTCATCTCTCCTGTCTCCCAGCCATGTTTATTCTCTCCATTCCTATTCCCATATTGCTGTTATTCCAAAACATGCACCAATCTGCCCACAGGTTGATTCGCCAGGGACCCCTGAGCAACAGCACTCACAGGGGGGTGCAGGGGGGCCGGTACGGGCCTACGTCAACATGACTGTGCTGTCTCTCACCATGTGACGGACACCTGATGGACAGCCAATGGGCAGTGAAGAGACGCTACTCAAGAGTCCGCTGGGACATCCGCCCATAAGCTCATTGTCCTGGCCGCATCCGAGCCTTTGTTGAAAGCCCAGAAGAGTCTAGACTGGCTGGCTGCTCGCTCTAATCCTCCCAAACACGCACGTGCACGCACGTGCACACACACACATACACACACACACCGACCAGAGTCTATGCTGGAAGTTCAGAAAGAAGAAAGTCTTGCTAGAGGACTGCCCACACAGCAAGGAGACCCCAAGGGACCCTCAGGGGGACATCCAGAGATCCCATGCCATGAAATGAATCAGAGCAAGGATCCACATTAGGCCTCCATGACCTCATCCCGTCCTACCACATAGCGTCAGCATGGGGGGCAAATATGGGGGCAAATAGGCTAGACATACAATATAGTAGACTCTGGGCCGCCTGGGACAAGCTTACACGCTGCCTTCGGGGACCATCCAACAAAGTGGGACATGTCACCGCTCGCACCAAACAACATATGCAAAAACTTTGGGAGTTCTAAGTGTACATTGTTTTTGGAGGAAAATGATGGCCGCCTTCCCAAAAGTGAGAACTATTCCCATGAAATTTGATTTTGGTTTTTTCTGTTGTTTTTTTTTATCATTGTCATCCTTTCATCCTTTATCATCCTTTGGCTTTTCAGGCTCCGCTCAGACCCTCCTTAGGATGCACCAGACCCTCCTTAGGATGCACCAGACCCTCCTTAGGATGCACCAGTGCCAGACCCTCCTTAGGATGCACCAGACCCTCCTTAGGATGCACCAGACCCTCTTTAGGATGCACCAGACCCTCCTTAGGATGCACCAGACCCTCCTTAGGATGCACCAGACCCTCCTTAGGATGCACCAGACCCTCCTTAGGATGCACCAGTGCCAGACCCTCCTTAGGATACACCAGACCCTCCTTAGGATGCACCAGACCCTCTTTAGGATGCACCAGACCCTCCTTAGGATGCACCAGACCCTCCTTAGGATGCACCAGACCCTCCTTAGGATGCACCAGTGCCAGACCCTCCTTAGGATGCACCAGACCCTCCTTAGGATGCACCAGACCCTCTTTAGGATGCACCAGACCCTCCTTAGGATGCACCAGACCCTCCTTAGGATGCACCAGACCCTCCTTAGGATGCACCAGACCCTCCTTAGGATGCACCAGACCCTCCTTAGGATGCACCAGTGCCAGACCCTCCTTAGGATGCACCAGACCCTCCTTAGGATGCACCAGACCCTCCGTAGGATGCACCAGGGCCAGGAGTGCCAAAGGTGCGCCCGTTGTGTCGGCGTGAGAATGGCGGATGGCATGCATGACGAAGCCGAGTGGGCCCCACCCACAGCAGAAAAAGACAAACACACGCGTCCTGCTTTGACTTTTGTCAGGAGGAAGCGTGGATGAAGGCGTGTGAGGATTGACTGCTGTTTACGTCATGACACCTTCAATGTCACACCGCTGCTTCTTTAAAAGCCTCCATCCATTCAGGCCCCATCATGGGGGGTCGGGGGGTGTCAGACGTGTATAGATGACCTCGTGACCTTCAACCATCCTTCCAAACATAGGAAGTGCACCAGACACTGTCACAGAGAGAGCAGCAGTCCCGCCTACAGCCACAGGGGGCAGCAAAGGCGTATTTGTAAGAGTTCTGCTGGGCAAGGCAGCAAGTGCAATATGCCACATGCTCACCCACAAATCCCGCTGGAACCCCGTCAGCCCCCCATGGACCAGAAACACCAGCAGTAGAAAGATCACAAGTATAAACTGTAAATCTATGTCACCGTGGCAACAGTCAATCACAATGGAAGTGGCTGTTGACCGCTCCAACTTGTGTGCGTGTGTGCGTGTGTGCGTATGTGTGTGTGTGTGTTGACATGTCGTGAATGTTTAGCGGTGGGTTTTTGTGTTGCGACAGAAGGGGGGGCTTTATCAAGGGAAAAAGCAAAAGCAAACACGAGGCGGTAAACGGCAGTCATCATGGACGTTGAGGTGAAAGGTCAGAGAGGCGTGGTTACTGATCAACGTATGCAAACATACTCACCTTCCAATTACGGAGGATGATGATGATGATGATGATGATGTCATGTGGACGGCTCATGTGGCGATAACACTCATGACCGCACCCCTCCCTCCCAAGTAGGAACCTAGGTTAGCATCCAAGTAGGAACCTAGGTTAGCATCCAAGTAGGAACCTAGGTTAGCATCCAAGTAGGAACCTAGGTTAGCATCCAAGTAGGAACCTAGGTTAGCATCCAAGTAGGAACCTAGGTTAGCATCCAGAACTCCACCTCGAACTGAAACTACTCTAAAGCTGGGCTTTTCAACCAGCGTGAGAAATGGTGGGTTGTGCCGTGAGGAATTATCCCATATCATTTTTTTACATGAACATTAATGAATCATTTCCTGCAAATATGACGTCATTGTCGCGTGTCCGTGGTGTAAAGAGCGGTAGAGCGATGTAGTATCCGTGGCCCATTGCCTCCTTCCTCCAGTAGACTTAGTGGTGCACGTGAGGTAGACGATGGTGTGCCACAGGGTTTTTCCAATGTAAAAAAATACAATGCAATTCATCTTTCTTTCAAACTTAGCCAGGTTGATGATGTGTGTGTGTGTGTGCATGCGTGTGTGTGCGTGCGTGCAGAGCAGGCGGTTATGAAGACGTATGAAGTATACGTTTTCAGCACATCCTCTAAAACCCACAAAGTCCACAAGATGACACTTCCTGTCGTCCCCACGCCACGCCTGACTAACACAAGCAGCCGCCCGCTGCTGACAGTTTTCCCTCTGCATTAGCACACACGCACGCACGCCCGCACACATGCACGCCCGCACGCCCGCACACATGCACGCCCGCACGCAGGCGTTTGCATTGGCTGGAATGGTAAAGGTGAAGTGAAGCTGCCGTGTTGATGATGGTTTTATGGTGTTTGAGTATTTGGGTGCGGAAACGACATGGACTCGTCTTGTTCCTCTGATCTGGATTTCATATCACCTTCCAACACAGAGACACGTATCCCACACCTCGTCAGATATTCCCACGCAAGACATGCATGTGAATGCAGCAGCCTGGCGTTGGCTAACCAAGTTAGGAAAAAGAGCATCATTCATCTCCTTGGTGTCCCATCCTGCATACCAACGCTGGCCGTTTGAACGACCACAAGCACGACGGGCCGCGATATCGGCATGGGACACGGACATGGTGGCCATGCTGGTCACGGCGGGTCTTGATCACTGCTTTTTTTCTCCTCATGCTTCCTTCCAGCACACTTCTCATTTCATTGCATTATAAACGTAAACGTAAATATGAAATCTATCTAAAAGTACAAAGGCGGATGCAGTGGAGGAAGAGGAGGGTGTGACATCTGCCCTCCTCTTCCTCAGGGCTCGTTAGTTAGGAATTTGTTGATCCTGGGTCTCCAGCTGTGACCTGTAATGGACCACCAAGCCCTCTGGTCAACACCGGATTACACAACAGCCTCTCAGGGCGCACACGCACACACACACACACACACACACACACACACACACGGTACGAGGTGACACTAGCAGGTCACACGACAGGTCAGACCCGTCTGGTGCCCTGATAGGCTGGAAGACGACAGGAAGTAGAAGGAGAAGAGAAGGTGGAGTGAATGCAGCAGAGCTGATGAACATCTCCATCTTAAGTGGTGATCCTCATGAGGACAAGTGGACATGCGTTGGTCTGTGGGCTGCATTAAGGACTTCTGTGTTAATCCTGCAGGGAGTGTGTGAAGACGACACACACACACAAACACACACACACACACACACGGGTGTTTGAGCAATGCCTCGAGTGTGCGGTGCAACGCCTCGGAGTGACTCATTAGTCAAGGAGAAAAGCCAAAAGGCAACCTTGGCCTGTGGTCTGTCAGGACGAAATGAAAGCTGCTTTTTGGCTTCTTTAAGGCGTCTATCACAGCCTTTCAGCCCTGGTCAAACATCTCATCTTCTTCTCTGGCCCTTTCATTGGGTACACCTGCACAACAAGGCCATGCAAGTGTCCCTAATCAAGTGTCCCCAAAGTTGACTGCTGTCCCGGCTTGGGAAGCTGCGTGTGAAAAGGATTTCTTTCCTACTTGCTGACCTGAGAGACGTTCAACCTGTCAGGCGGCAACCACGCCAATAATGGCTGCTAAAAACACAAACAAATCAAACTAAGCCTCGTCTGACAGCCTCCTGACAAGCAGCCAGCGTGGAACCAGGAAGCACCCAGAAGCAAAAAGAACTTTCTTGACTCAAGACCACAATGGAAGCTCACAGAAAAAAGACAGAAGAACCAAGAAGAACCAAGAAGAACCAAGAAGAACCAAGAAGAACCAAGAAGAACCAAGAAGAACCAAGAAGAACCAAGAAGAACTGCAGTAGGAATGTAGTATTGTGGGTATAGAGTAATGGAGGAGATAGCTGGGATAGAATGTTGTCCCCCGGCGTCTAGTCCGGGTAGGCAATGCAGTACGTATTAGTACAACAGCAGTCACATCAACAAACATGACAATACAAAGAGGTCAAAGGTCAAAGCTCATTGTGAGTCCTGGTTATGTGCAGCTACACACACACACACACACACACATTTTGAGATGTTGAACACAACTTTGATGAAGAGCCTCATTCAGCTTGTAAAGAGAAGGTGCTCCACTTTGAAGTGGACCTGACACTGTCCAGACACCACTGGGGGGGGGGGGGGCGGAGGGGGGGGGGTCTGTGTGTGTGTGTGTCAAGTGGATGTAAACACACAGAGGCCTGGACAGAGACGGAGACGGAGACGGAGACGGAGACGGAGACGGAGGTGATGTGCTGAGTGTATGTCACACATGTACTCCTTTACATGCTAGCAGTATTGTAGTCATACAATAGTAATACAATTATAACATGTATGTAACAATGTACGTATGCCAGACTACACTGTATGGTTGGTAGAGTATATGATGTAAGTATGGTTGGTAGAGTATATGATGCAAGTTGGTAGAGTATATGATGGTTGGTAGAGTATATGATGTAAGGATGGTTGGTAGAGTATATGATGTAAGTATAGTTGATAGAGTATAGGATGTAAGTATGGTTGGTAGAGTATATGATGCAAGTTGGTAGAGTATATGATGGTTGGTAGAGTATATGATGTAAGGATGGTTGGTAGAGTATATGATGTAAGTATAGTTGGTAGAGTATATGATGTAAGTATGGTTGGTAGAGTATATGATGTAAGTATGGTTGGTAGAGTATATGATGCAAGTTGGTAGAGTATATGATGGTTGGTAGAGTATATGATGTAAGTATGGTTGGTAGAGTATATGATGGTTGGTAGAGTATATGATGTAAGGATGGTTGGTAGAGTATATGATGTAAGTATAGTTGGTAGAGTATATGATGTAAGTATGGTTGGTAGAGTATATGATGCAAGTTGGTAGAGTATATGATGGTTGGTAGAGTATATGATGTAAGGATGGTTGGTAGAGTATATGATGTAAGTATAGTTGGTAGAGTATATGATGTAAGTATGGTTGGTAGAGTATATGATGTAAGTATAGTTGGTAGAGTATATGATGTAAGTATAGTTGGTAGAGTATAGGATGTCAATATAGTTGGTAGAGTATATGATGTCAGTATTGTTGGTAGAATATATGATGGTTGGTAGAGTATATGATGGTTGGTAGAGTATATGATGGTTGGTAGAGTATATGATGGTTGGTAGAGTATATGATGTCAATATAGTTGGTAGAGTATATGATGTCAGTATTGTTGGTAGAGTATATGATGGTTGGTAGAGTATATGATGTAGTGATGGTGGAATAAGTGGATGAGGGATCTTTTGTTGTTTATCAGCTGAAAGAAAGATTAAGAGTTGTTACGACACATAAAAACCACAAACGACTGTTAGCTTAGCAAGTAAAACCTCCACAATGCAAACTTGTTGAAAAGCTGTGTGTGTGTGTGTGTGCGTGTGTGTGTGTGTGTGTGTGCATGTGTGTGTAAAAGGTCAGGGCCCCCGTGTCATCTGGCTCCTCCCCTGATGGTTATTGAAGACGCAAGTGTCAGCGTCCATGCAAGCACTTCATAACTCTTCTTGCTTCTTCCTGATAAATCTCACACGCACACACGCACACACGCACACACGCACACACGCACACACGCACACACGCACAGCGAGTGTGCATGTGTATGCAGAAACTAAAGAAGGAGAAGGATTTTATCCACAATTTAAAAAGGCCGGTCTATGATGTACCCTGCATCTCACCCAATGTCAGCTGGGATAGGCTCCAGCATACCCCCCCCACCCTAATGGTCTGATGAAAGTAGACGGGTAGCTGATGGAAGTAGACGGGTAGCTGATGAAAGTAGATGGGTACATTGATGGAAGTAGATGGGTATATTGATGGAAGTAGACGGGTATATTGATGGAAGTAGACGGGTAGCTGATGGAAGTAGACGGGTAGCTGATGGAAGTCGACGGGTAGCTGATGGAAGTAGACGGGTAGCTGATGGAAGTAGATGGGTATATTGATGGAAGTAGATGAGTATATTGATGGAAGTAGACGGGTAGCTGATGGAAGTAGACGGGTAGCTGATGGAAGTAGACGGGTAGCTGATGGAAGTCGACGGGTAGCTGATGGAAGTAGATGGGTATATTGATGGAAGTAGATGAGTATATTGATGGAAGTAGACGGGTAGCTGATGGAAGTAGACGGGTAGCTGATGGAAGTCGACGGGTAGCTGATGGAAGTCGACGGGTAGCTGATGGAAGTAGATGGGTATATTGATGGAAGTAGATGAGTATATTGATGGAAGTAGACGGGTAGCTGATGGAAGTAGACGGGTAGCTGATGGAAGTAGACGGGTAGCTGATGGAAGTAGATGGGTAGCTGATGGAAGTAGACGGGTAGCTGATGGAAGTAGATGGGTATATTGATGGAAGTAGATGAGTATATTGATGGAAGTAGACGGGTAGCTGATGGAAGTAGACGGGTAGCTGATGGAAGTCGACGGGTAGCTGATGGAAGTAGACGGGTAGCTGATGGAAGTAGACGGGTAGCTGATGGAAGTTGACGGGTAGCTGATGGAAGTAGACGGGTAGCTGATGGAAGTCGACGGGTAGCTGATGGAAGTAGATGGGTATATTGTTGGAAGTAGATGAGTATATTGATGGAAGTAGACGGGTAGCTGATGGAAGTAGACGGGTAGCTGATGGAAGCAGACGGGTAGCTGATGGAAGTCGACGGGTAGCTGATGGAAGTCGACGGGTAGCTGATGGAAGTAGACGGGTAGCTGATGGAAGTCGACGGGTAGCTGATGGAAGTAGATGGGTATATTGTTGGAAGTAGATGAGTATATTGATGGAAGTAGACGGGTAGCTGATGGAAGTAGACGGGTAGCTGATGGAAGCAGACGGGTAGCTGATGGAAGTCGACGGGTAGCTGACGGTGGCCAATGTTTGGGAAGAGAGATGAGGTGACCGGATGAGAAAGATCATGTAAGTATGAATATACGGTGAATAGAATCAATACTTGGCAGCTCCATGCATGCAGAACTAGCTAGCTTCAATGTATTCTTCTTATTTCCAATGATATGATTCTTTTTGTTTCCTTGCTGTTAAGATGACCGATTGTTTGGACATGTCCACGATTTCAAGATGAAGTCACCATCATTCACGTCTTCTCGCTTGGATCATGATGATCATATTCCAAGGCCTGCTGTATATAACTGGGTAAAACTGTTGATTTGTTAATACTTGGGTTGTTTATATTGTTTATTTTTCTATATTGTGTATCTGATTCTGTACTCTTGCTGCTGTGCAATGCAAATTTCCCCTCTGAGGGACGAATAAAGGCATATCTTATCTTATCTTATCTTATCTCATCTTAAACAACATCAGCTTCAGGGCCTGGGTCTGGCAGCATGTCGCCACTGGGGGGCACTAGTGGGCCTTTTGCTACGTTTCCTCTCCATACTTACTGTACATACTGTACATACTGTTTATACTGTATGCATACGGTAGATACCGTATACAGTACATCTTGTACCTTCTCAAGTATGCATTATAAGATGACGGTTGATGGTGGAAAAGGCAAGGAAGTGATGTTGGAGGTGTGCATGTACACTAGATACTGGATGTGTACACCGTATATACAGTACACGTACACATCATGTGACACATTTTTTCTCCTTCTTGTGTGTGTGTGTGTGTTTTTGGTGTTACTATGTGTTCTTGTTGTCTCTTATTGTTTCTGTTAGCGTTGCCCAAACCTTCAGCATGAAAAGAAAGTGTTCAAGCTGCTGCAACTGAAGCAGCTTCAGGAGAACAAAACACCAACGTTTGAGTCACGTCTGTCACATTGTCTATTACGCAACATCCTTTTTCCAATGGAAGGATCAGCCAACAAAAATGGAAAAAAAGAAAACATGCTTAAGGTCAAGCCAGCCATAAGATGATTATAATATATCAATAAATGAATACAATTGTGACCATATAAAGATTTAAAAATGTGATGATATCAAATGATAATAATAAATCACATACTGTACATGTGATTACATGAAATCCAATAATGTGATGAGAGTAAACAACATGTCGTGTGAATAAATCCAAAAAGAATAAGAATAAGAATAATATCATTAGAATAAACAAGATAGGTCAAATAATAATCATGCGATTAGAATAAATGGAAATCATGAATCAGAATCAGTAAATAAATCACACAAACTTTACCCATCATTCATCCTCGGCATAAAAAACCCTTCCACTACCAACTACTATACGTCAGGACTACACACTATGTACCGCACAGGTACTGTGTGTGTACTTAGGTGTATATATATATATATATATATATATATATATATATATATATATATATATAGCAAAGTAAAGTAGATGAAATCATCTGTAGTCCCATTTTCATCCCATGACGGTTCCCTCATTGTACCCCAGGATCAGATGTGACATATGCTTGTAGTAACTGGGATAGGACGAGGGACTCCGGATGAAAATAGCCTTGTGGCTGATTGTACTGCATTCATATGTACTGTACTGTACTGTACTGTAAAATGGGGAGCCATCAACATCATATCAAGACACAAAGATGGCAGCACGCATGGGCCAACTCAAACCAAAGCGGACTTTAACCAAAGCAAGTTTCCCAAATAAAAATCTAAAATGTTGGCATGATTGATTGAAATGCCACCCGAATGGACAAGCGAGCGTTTCAGCCACCAAAGGGTCCACGAGCCAAGGAAAGACCTTCTGCCATTCTGGATGCAAGTACGCATCCCCCTTCTCCAACCAATACGCATCAAATGGCGGCTCATGGCGGTTGTTGGGGCGGCCTGGCGAGGAGTGTGTGGACGTGTGATGTGTTTGACTGTGGATGGCGCCAACATGGCCGGCTCAGTTCCACGCGAAAGGAGTGTAGCGGACGTCAAACCAACAGTGAGCGTCACCCTCCATGTCCCACCGGGTCCATAGACCATAGACCATAGACCATGCCCGTTCACATCTACGTACCCGTGACCCCCCCCCCCCCGCCCCCTCGTCTGGAGACGCTCTGTGGTTGCTACGTGGCGTACCTCCACCTGGCAGCGCCCACGCTCACGTAGACGAGCGCTGCTGGCCGATGGCGTCATCACATGCAGAGCCTGACATTTTGTCTTTGGCACGTGATCCAAGATGGCGGCATGAAGGATATTTTGGACGCTACACGAGGAAGGCAACATTTTGCACGCTGAGCAGGAAAGGCCGGAAGCGGGCGGAGGTTAACCGAGGTAGCGTGTCCGTTTTGGCGCGTGCGATGGATGAAAGGATGAACGCTGGCGTTTGCATCGTCAGATGATCAGGATAATCACTGATGATGACAAAGCACAAAGTGGGATGTCACCTCAGACATGCAAGATCATCCTGACCTTGCGTCTGTCGGCGACATGAAGGGCTTTCTCCATTGGCTGTCCTGAAGCCCCCCCCCTCGCATTCTTCCCAGTTGTCTCCTGGGCGGTAATCCCACCCCAAGCGGCCAGAAGAGGCTTCTTGAGCTCTCCTCCTGCAGGCCAGCCGGCTGTAATCCCTGCAGGGGGGGTTTAGCGGGATTGAGAGGTTGGGATGACGGCCCCCTGAGGCAGGAGTCTAATTGGGGAGGCGAGCTTCTTCAACATCATCATTACCACGTCACGTGAAGAAATGTTTCATTTTGGGAATGAAAGATGCGCAATCAAGTGAAAAGATTTTCAAAAAGTCCATCAGCAAACGGCAGCCAATGAAAAGCATCGACCTCCCAAAATAGTCCAGGTGAAAGTGAAAAAGCGTGCATGCGCCACGATGCTTGATGGACTGTGTGGGCTAGAGAAAAGGACATACCAAGACCTACCAACATGTACACATTTATAGTACCCAGCATGCAACATTGAATACACTCAAATGCGCTTTCTAGTTTCATGGCCGCAGTAGAGATGAATGAATAAATATTAGCCATCATCATCCTAAGCATCCCATGGCTTCTACGGTCCTCTACTTTTACAAGGGTGTGTGGGCGGGGGGGGGGGGATGTTATCCATTAATTATCCATTAAAGGATTAGGAGCAGCCCCCGCCCCCCCCCACCAGCTATGATAAGAGCTAAGCTGATTTGAATCACATGTATTGGAGGACTTTATTGTGAAAGTCACAAATGAGGAACAACAGCGACTGCAAGCTGTGGGCGGGGCCACAAAGCAACAGGTGAGTCTATACTGAAATTGCTTTCCCGGAGAGGATTAAGTTGTCTTAAGCAACACGTTTTACCTGGGTTACCATGGCAACGCTTTCTGACTCCTGCACAGCAGCGGGTGAAAATGCGTCTAAACACGCACGCCACTCATTCCACACGGCTCAGCACGGCCCCCCCCCCCCCCCCCCCGCTGGAACTTCAGGGGGTTCAGGACACTTGGTATGCTCCTCTAGAGAACAAGCTCATCTGAGCAGGACTGTTTGAGAAACATGGCCGACTTCCAGACAGTCATCTTTGGAGGGGGCGGGCCTTAACACCGAGTTGTTCATAAGTCATTAATGACTTGCCTCATGGCGATACAAGCAGTGTGCGTCAACGAGTTCTCATGAGCTAGTTCACGTTCAGTGTAAATATGAATAGTCCACCAGCTCCTAAAAGTGTTTCCTATGATGTACCGTCCTGGTGGAATTGTACAACAATATTCCATAAAAAGTGCATTTCTTTATTTATGCGTTTATTTCTTCACACCCTGCAAACTAAAGCCACAAGAAATGGAATGAAATGACTTCTATTCAACCTGAAACACATGAAATGGATGACCTTATTCCATATGGAACAAACAAAGGACTTCAATGAAGGGGACCTTTGATGCTTTTCCACTGACCAATAAATGTTGTTCGTGGTAGCCTGGTGTTCAACCACGCCAAGGCGGCACATTTAGGATGTCAATCAGTAAACGTGGAGTGAGGTATCCACAAGTCCTCGGGAGGTCTTGGGAGTTTGACCAATCACAGCGCAGTGGGCAAGGGGTGGAATAAACGGGAATACTGCAGAAAGAGGTGCAGAATCTGGAAGATCCAGACAGCTTTGTGTGCGGATTATGGTGTGTCGCTGCTCTATAGGGAGTACACCACTCAGTACAAGCGGTCCCCTTGTCCCCTTGTGCCCTTGTCCCCTTGTGCCCTTGTCCCCTTGTCCCCTTGTCCCCTTGTGCCCTTGTCCCCTTGTGCCCTTGTCCCCTTGTCCCCCTGTCCCCTTGTCCCCTTGTCCCCCTGTCCCCTTGTCCCCTTGTCCCCTTGTCCCCCTGTCCCCTTGTCCCCTTGTGCCCTTGTCCCCTTGTTAGGCCAGCGTGCGCCATGCTTGGTGGGTAATGCGGCTAATGTCATTTGCCAAAGAGTTACATGCTACATGAGCATGCTAGCATTGGCTACAAAACTACAATGAATGCCTTTGGATAGATTGCAGCGCGCCAAATGAGCATAGCATAGCAAAGTAATTGTAGTGTTGTTTTCATCATGAGCTAGTCGTAATAAACAGGGATGGGCGCTGTGATGCATCACAAAGGATTTACATTTGATTGACACCTGGAAGCACAGTGACACACACACACAACACAGCAGTTTGCCGCAGGGCAAACACACAAACAAACGCGTCAAAGTTCCCACCGCGCAGCTGAACGATGACAATGACACGGGACGTAACACACCTCCAACCTGTTGTCCTGCCTGAACTAACACCCCAGGAGAACAGTGCTACAGAAGGCTCTGTGCCAACAGTCGGATGATCCATGGTCACCACAAACAACCAATCAGACGATCCATGGTCACCACAAACAGCCAATCAGACGATCCATGGTCAGCACCACAGAAAGCAGTCAGATGGTCCATGGTCACCAGCAGAAGAGAGTATCATGAGTATCATGAGTATCATGAGTATCATGAGTATCATGAGTATCATGAGTATCACGAGTATCATGAGTATCATGAGTATCATGAGTTTTCATAGTTTGTGTGAATGTGATGAAAGTGATGATGATGATGATGTATGGCAGGAATGACAGAGTTTCTTCTGTCTCGCGTGAGACCCCCCACAGTTCCTCACCAAAAGCCACGAGAGCGCGGCGGTGTTGATGGACGACAAGCCGCCCGTGAACTTGCAACACTGAAGTTGGTTCAACTAAAGAGGCTGCTGATCATCCATGAAAGTCCTGAAAGCTCCCAAACACAATCAGTACATCTGACAGTGTCCATCAAAGTCACTGTTATCTTTGCCAAAGCACAACATCTGACACGCCCTTGGCGTTGGACACTCCACAAACATGGCCGACTCAAAACACTGAAAGAAATACCACAACAAACTCCACAAATATGGACAACGTGCTTGACAACACTACTAATATGGCTGACATGTGGGCAGGTGGGCCATCATCTCCACAAAGATGGCAGATATCCTGCAATATACTCCACAAACATGGCTGCCATACTGCCGCAAACTCCACAAACACGGCTGCCATAGTGCAACACTCCACAAACATGGCTGCCGTAGTGCAACACTCCACAAACATGGCTGCCGTAGAGCAACACTCCACAAACATGGCTGCCGTAGTGCAACACTCCACAAACATGGCTGCCGTAGAGCAACACTCCACAAACATGGCTGCCATATTGCAACACTCCACAAACATGGCTGCCGTAGTGCAACACTCCACAAACATGGCTGCCGTAGAGCAACACTCCACAAACATGGCTGCCATATTGCAACACTCCACAAACATGGCTGCCGTAGTGCAACACTCCACAAACATGACTACAAGGGCATGTAAGTATTGCGTGTGTGCAAGTATTGTTTGTGTAGATGTAAGTATATTGTAGATGTAAGTATTGTGTACATGTACTACAAGTATATTATAGATGTACGTATTGTGTACATGTACTACAAGTATATTGTAGATGTAAGTATTGTGTACATGTACTACAAGTATATTGTAGATGTACGTATTGTGTACATGTACTACAAGTATATTGTAGATGTAAGTATTGTGTACATGTACTACAAGTATATTGTAGATGTACGTATTGTGTACATGTACTACAAGTATATTGCAGATGTACGTATTGTGTACATGTACTACAAGTATATTGTAGATGTACATATTGTGTACATGTACTACAAGTATACATATTGTAGATGTACGTATTGTGTACATGTACTACAAGTATATTGTAGATGTACGTATTGTGTACATGTACTACAAGTATACATATTGTAGATGTACGTATTGTGTACATGTACTACAAGTATACATATTGTAGATGTACGTATTGTGTACATGTACTACAAGTATACATATTGTAGATGTACGTATTGTGTACATGTACTACAAGTATACATATTGTAGATGTACGTATTGTGTACATGTACTACAAGTATACATATTGTAGATGTACGTATTGTGTACATGTACTACAAGTATACATATTGTAGATGTACGTATTGTGTACATGTACTACAAGTATACATATTGTAGATGTACGTATTGTGTACATGTACTACAAGTATACATATTGTAGATGTACGTATTGTGTACATGTACTACAAGTATATTGTAGATATACGTATTGTGTACATGTACTACAAGTATACATATTGTAGATGTACGTATTGTGTACATGTACTACAAGTATACATATTGTAGATGTACGTATTGTGTACATGTACTACAAGTATACATATTGTAGATGTACGTATTGTGTACATGTACTACAAGTATACATATTGTAGATGTACGTATTGTGTACATGTACTACAAGTATACATATTGTAGATGTACGTATTGTGTACATGTACTACAAGTATATTGTAGATGTACGTATTGTGTACATGTACTACAAGTATACATATTGTAGATGTACGTATTGTGTACATGTACTACAAGTATACATATTGTAGATGTACGTATTGTGTACATGTACTACAAGTATATTGTAGATGTACGTATTGTGTACATGTACTACAAGTATACATATTGTAGATGTACGTATTGTGTACATGTACTACAAGTATATTGTAGATGTACGTATTGTGTACATGTACTACAAGTATACATATTGTAGATGTACGTATTGTGTACATGTACTACAAGTATACATATTGTAGATGTACGTATTGTGTACATGTACTACAAGTATACATATTGTAGATGTACGTATTGTGTACATGTACTACAAGTATACATATTGTAGATGTACGTATTGTGTACATGTACTACAAGTATACATATTGTAGATGTACGTATTGTGTACATATACTACAAGTATACATATTGTAGATGTACGTATTGTGTACATGTACTACAAGTATACATATTGTAGATGTACGTATTGTGTACATGTACTACAAGTATACATATTGTAGATGTACGTATTGTGTACATGTACTACAAGTATATTGTAGATATACGTATTGTGTACATGTACTACAAGTATACATATTGTAGATGTACGTATTGTGTACATGTACTACAAGTATACATATTGTAGATGTACGTATTGTGTACATGTACTACAAGTATACATATTGTAGATGTACGTATTGTGTACATGTACTACAAGTATACATATTGTAGATGTACGTATTGTGTACATGTACTACAAGTATACATATTGTAGATGTACGTATTGTGTACATGTACTACAAGTATATTGTAGATGTACGTATTGTGTACATGTACTACAAGTATACATATTGTAGATGTACGTATTGTGTACATGTACTACAAGTATACATATTGTAGATGTACGTATTGTGTACATGTACTACAAGTATACATATTGTAGATGTACGTATTGTGTACATGTACTACAAGTATACATATTGTAGATGTACGTATTGTGTACATGTACTACAAGTATATTGTAGATGTACGTATTGTGTACATGTACTACAAGTATACATATTGTAGATGTACGTATTGTGTACATGTACTACAAGTATACATATTGTAGATGTACGTATTGTGTACATGTACTACAAGTATACATATTGTAGATGTACGTATTGTGTACATGTACTACAAGTATACATATTGTAGAAGTACGTATTGTGTACATGTACTACAAGTATACATATTGTAGATGTACGTATTGTGTACATGTACTACAAGTATACATATTGTAAATGTACGTATTGTGTACATGTACTACAAGTATACATATTGTAGATGTACGTATTGTGTACATGTACTACAAGTATACATATTGTAGATGTACGTATTGTGTACATGTACTACAAGTATACATATTGTAGATGTACGTATTGTGTACATGTACTACAAGTATACATATTGTAGATGTACGTATTGTGTACATGTACTACAAGTATACATATTGTAGATGTACGTATTGTGTACATGTACTACAAGTATACATACTGTAGATGTACGTATTGTGTACATGTACTACAAGTATACATATTGTAGATGTACGTATTGTGTACATGTACTACAAGTATACATATTGTAGATGTACGTATTGTGTACATGTACTACAAGTATATTGTAGATGTACGTATTGTGTACATGTACTACAAGTATACATATTGTAGATGTACGTATTGTGTACATGTACTACAAGTATACATATTGTAGATGTACGTATTGTGTACATGTACTACAAGTATACATATTGTAGATGTACGTATTGTGTACATGTACTACAAGTATACATATTGTAGATGTACGTATTGTGTACATGTACTACAAGTATATTGTACATGTTTGTGTAGACAGTGAAGAGGTTTTGTGGTTTCAGCTGCCATGTGTTGTTTCCAGGCTGAGGCTGAGACACAAAACAGAAACCAGGCCGCTGAGAAATTTTGAGGCGACGTCCTCCTCCTCCCGGTCCTCCTCCTGGCCCTCCTCCCGGTCCTCCTCCTGGCTCTCCTCCTGGTCCTCCTCCTGGCCCTCCTCCTGGTCCTCCTCCTGGCTCTCCTCCTGGTCCTCCTCCTGGCTCTCCTCCCGGTCCTCCTCCTGGCCCTCCTCCCGGTCCTCCTCCAGGCCCTCCTCCTGGTCCTCCTGGTCCTCCTGGTCCTCCCGGTCTGGTCCTCCTGGTCTGGTCTTGAGGTAAAGCAGCGTGTGATTATTCCGTTGATCCTGGTGTCTTAGCAAGTGTTTCCAAGTTGCTGAGTGTTTGTCGTCGTTGGCCTTTGGCTGATTGTGTTTTTTTCCAGAGGAGCTTCCACATTGCTGGTGGATTTGAAGGCTGCACTCAGGAAGGAAGAAGACGTTTCTTCTTTTCACCGACCTCCTCTTCCTTACAGACCACTACCATTACGGTGCCATCTTGCAACAACAATGGCCCTTAACTGACTCCATTACCAGCAAAACTAACAAGTGCTTGGGTAGACTACATCACCAGGAAAACTACAAAGCACTTACTTGACTCCATTACCAGGAAAACCACCAAGTGCTTGGGTAGACTACATTAGCAGGAAAAGTACCAAGCACTTGCAAGACTCCATTAGCAGGAAGACTAGCAAGTACTTGGGTAGACTACATCACCAGGAAAAGTACAAGGCACCTGAGTAAACTAAATTACCAGGAAAACTAGAAAAGACTTGGTAGGCTCCATTACCAGGAAAAGCAGCAAACACTTGATGGGTGACGTTACCAGGAAAACGTACACAGATCTTGGTAAATTGGTGTGTGATAAAGTCAATGTGCATCAGCAAGAAGAATGAAGATCATGATGAAGAATCGAGAAGAATGATGAAGAACCCTGATGGCCAGCAATGCACCCTGATAAAAGCTCTTCCTAACGCAGATTGCTAAGTATTATTCCACATCCCATCCCATCCCATCCCATCCCATCCCACATGGCGCTTGCTGGTCCTGGTAAACAGGTTTCATGTTTTCATGTCCAACATCAGCCTGGGATTCACTCCATCAAAAGAGCAAGATTATTTTATCAGAAGATTATCACGGGCCATGTCGGACCCAGATGTTTACGGCCGTGTCCCGTCCAGAAAGACCCAAACAGGAGACCCGTGTGACCTGAGGAGGAAACATTACCAGGAGGAGACGCTGACTCATCGGTCTATTCACTTGTCCCTGATCCATTTGTCACGTTCCGCTCGAGAGCGACTCAAACGTAGCGAGGAAACGGATGACGGAGGCCAGCGATGACGATGTTTTGATTGCACGGCGTTGTGTTGACGTTGTCGACTTTCTGCAAAAACACAAATCAGGTTGACGTGCTGGCCAACAATGGAAGGACGACCACACCCTTCTATTGACTTCTGCTCCACTCCATTGACTTGATGCTTGCAGAGCTGCCATCTTTGCATGAACCACATCTTCACGTTTCACAGCATCCTGGTAGTTCATGTCTTGAAGTCAGAATGAAGTCATTACATCTCAACCGTATTTCTTCAACTGTTTCTGACAGCCTGAGAAATCCCAAAGGATTCTGGGCTTTTTGTTTCAAAGCTTCCAAGCACCAACTAATAGGCGTCGCCTTCGTGTCCGGATGTATTCCTTATTTACTCCACTGCTTGGGAGAAAGTGGGGGAATGATGACCAGATGCCGAACCACTTCCTTATCTTCTATTGGTGACAAAGCCAAGCACCAATCAGCAAAGCGCAGCCTTAAGAGGCGCATGAGACCTCAGCGGCGGCCGGGAAAGCCGACACTGATCAATAGTATTTAAGCAAAAAGCTGATTTTGACGACTTCATGAGAAGATGAGAACGATCTGGGCCTCCGCACACCTCAGCACGCTCCGCCCTCCCAGGGAAATCACTTCCTCCGCACGCGCCTCCTTTGCCCTCTCGCCTAATCCTCAAACACGGCCGAGACCATCCATGCATTCTCCATGAGTAAGGGGGGCGTCGGCCTAAGTGCCCCCCCTGAGAGCGGCGCGAACGAGGGAGCCTGCCAATTACCTTTGGAGTCGGTGCCGACACGGCATGTATATGTATGACGCAGGGGCGCACACAAAGCTGTGATTTCCCCAGGTGGGCGGCTAAGCCCGGCATGGGGGGGGGGATTTGTCTGACACCTTGTTTAACACAGACGTCAAAACGCAGCGCACAATGGGGGCGGCCCTCTCTGACAGAGGTGCTCATCTCTAGCCGCTTTTGATTGACAGGAGGACACGGTCCCCGTTTAGCCCCCCCCCCTGCCGACAAGGCACCTGCTGAATGATCAAGTGCAGACAGAAGTCGATTGGAGCGTCTGTTGGCGTTCAAGAGGTCTTCTGGGGTCAAAGACGACTTCATGTGGATTTGTCACAAATTTCTGCGTGGACAGGCTGAAGCGCATTCTCGGACTCGTTATGCTACACGGCGCTGCTAGCGTGTCAGCGTGACAAGACTGACAAACGATGGACCCTCAGTGGCCCCCGGGACTGGAAGCAGTCTTCAGCACCACTCTTGGAGATGCGCTGATCTCGCCGTTCCTCGTCTCTGCCAGATCCCCCACCGTGGTCTTCGGTCCAGACGGTGCATGATATGCTGCTGGCGGCCCCGCCTCACGTTGAACAGCTGCTACCTTACTAAGGCAGGGGTGTCCAAAGTGTGGCCCGCAGCACCCACACATAATTTAGCAGGAACGCTAAAATGAAAACAGCTGCAGTCGCTTTACCGGAATTAAGTCAGAATATGACGAGAAAAAAAGATGTGATTTTTTAAATTGATAACATTATGGCAACCAAAGAAAACAACAAATGATCTTTTCATTCTTGGAAAATTAAGATGGGAAAAATGACAAGAATAAAGTCAAAATATGAAGAGGAAAAAGTCGAAAAAGACTTGACACCCAGTATGACCAACACATGCTTGGCATGTATCATTTCATGAAAAACAAAACAAACCATCTTGTCATCCTGGGAATTTTGCAAAATGAATGGGAAAAATCCAACATTTTAGTGGAAATATTCCCATTTCTTTTCAAAAAGAAGTTGAAATATTGTGAGAATATTTTTTTTTTCAAAAACATGCTAGGTTAATTGCCCCCCCCCCCCCCCCCCCCCCAAATTGTCCATAGGTATGAATGTGAGTGTGAATGGTTGTTTGTCTATATGTGCCCTGGGATTGGCTGGCCACCAGTCCAGGGTGGACCCCGCCTCTCCCCAAGACGGCTGGGATAAGCTCCAGCATGCCCCCCAGGGAGGATAAGCGGCATAGAAAATGGATGGAAGGATTTAAGAAGGAAGTTGAGATGTTTGGAAAGAAGACGGGGAAAGAGAATGAAAGACTGGAGGCCATTTAGTTGGTTATTTAGTTTGCTTATTTATATGATGCAGTTGGATGAAAGGTAAACTAACGAGCGCCCCCCCGCCCCCGAAACATGTCTGGCCTCAGCTTGCCTGTTCCACTTGCAAACAAATGAAGCACTCCAGGAGTAAAATAAGCAAACACAAAAACTCAAACCTGTCAAGTTTCTGCCGGCAAATGAGGAGGAGCGAGAGGAACGGTTGCTAACTGGCTCCTCCGCCTCGCCCCAAATTGGAGCCAGGAAGCGGCACAGCAAAACGAGCGCAGGTAATTATGCAGACAGCCAGACCGGAGGAGGTGGAGGTGACATCAGACCTAAAGCCCAGACACGGGGCTTGTTAGCCTGGAGCTCCATTAAGGCTCGCACCCTCGCCGACATCTCCATTCTCCTCCTTTGTCCTCCTCGACTATCCCGCCAGGTCTAAATTGGCTTCCACCTGACCCCCCACCCCCATCTTCTAACCCGCCAGGCTCATGTATATGCATGTTAAAGCCCCCCCAGACACCAGCAAATAGGCCACCCAGGCTAAAAGCCGTGGAGAGTTTGGGTCAAGTATGTCTTCTCTTGGCAGCAAGGTGGCACCCAGGAGGCCCCCGAAGGCACCCGCCCGTCACCCGCCCGTCACCCCGCATGGCAGAGGTGGCTGTCAGTCATGCTCATGCAGGCCAGGCCATTCAGGGAGGTGGGAACGCTTCTAGCCAACACCATTTGCAAACTGGGAATTGGAAAAGCGAGTGGTTAGCACGCAGGCCACACACCGAGGAGGCCGGGGTTCGATTGCCCGCTCAGGCATCTCTGTGTGGAGTTTGCATGTTCCCCCCGTGCGTGCGTGGCGCTTCTCCGGGTACTTCCCTCTCATTCCAAAAACATGTCAGCTTCATTGCCCCCCCCCCAAATTATCCATAGGTATGAATGTGAGTGTGAATGGTTGTTTGTCTATATGTGCCCTGGGATTGGCTGGCCACCAATCCAGGGTGGACCCCGCTTCTCCCCAAGACAGCTGGGATAGGCTCCAGCATGCCCCACCCTAGTGAGGATAAGCCATAGAAAATGGATGATGGAATCGGAACCAAGATGTCACAAAGTTGCAAGCCGGAGTACAGTTGTGGCGGCTGGTGGCGCCCCCTGTGGGTTGTGTTGAAAATGCTTTGGAAGACATGCTAGCGTAGAAATATCATGAGATAAATGCCCGATGAGCGGCCAAGTCCCACCCTGCATTTAGCAAGTGCTAGCGTGGGTCAGCATTGCGCGGCTGTGTGACGCCTGCCGAGCAGATCTTCAACATGCGGAACAGAGTCGGACTTGACGGACCCGCTCCGAGTTGACACAGACGGGAAGCACAAGCTTAAGCTTACAAGTTCTTTGGCGCCGCTTGTTCGGCCGTGAACGCCGCCGTTGACAGGTACATGACTCACAAAGCGGAGCCAGCGGGGGCGGGCTCAGGACGCACAAGTCCACCGGAGCTGAAGGCGACTCCCAGAAGTGAGGACGCTTTTGCATAACGACACCAGAGAGTTGCTTTTTTACGTCCAGTGGACGTCAGCGAGCCTCAGGCTAACCTGTGCTAGCTAACATTAGCTGTCAGTTGACCCCCCCGAGTGGCTATAATCCTCTAAGTTCCATGTTTGTAGCGTGATGGCGGCGCTGCCCTACATACCGCAAGCATGACTCAAAAGCTTGGATCGGATTGCACCGACTCCCAAGCGGCATCCAATCCCTTTCTCGTTCATAATAGCAGCCATTTGCAAGCCGGCCTTAGAAGCTGGAAAAACAGGAGAACACGCTATTCCAGACACTTCAAACCCATGCAGCTTAAGCGCTATCATTTCTGTCTGAGGAGCCGTCAGCTCGTGTTAGCTCCGACCGCACCGAGCCGCCTTGGAAGCCACCGCGCGGCCGCGCTACGACTGCTCGCCTCGCCGTCTGGTGTCAGAAGAAAGCAAAGCATGACATCGGAGACGGGTTATTACACCGTGATGAAGTGCAGATGGCGCCTGGCGAAAGCTGACAGGCTACTGTCCGTGTCCGTGTGGGAACTCGGGAGCAGGCTCAACCTGCCCACGGGGGCCGCAGGGGGCCTTCATGCAGCCCCACGTCCCAGGGGGTTGGGGGGGGGGGGGCATTGTCATCAAAATTGTCGTCAAAGTAATAAAAGTGAGAATTGCACAGCAGCACAGTTCTCTGGTGGTTAGCATACGTGTACATATCACCCATAGTACTACCCATAGCTGCCCTGCTTCAGTATTAGTAGTATTATAAGTATTATGACTACTATTACTATTATGAGTATTAGTAGTATTGAGACAGGAGGACAGTCGGCCATAACTGTCATCCCTCCAGGCGGCAAAAGCCTTTCTTCTCCCTTAATGGCTGCCGTGATGTGTCACGTTTGATTTCCCTTGACAAACATTTGACATGTTCCTACACATTTCTCTCTCTCTCTCTCTCTCTCTCTCTCTTTCTCTCTCTCGCTCTCTCTCTTTGTGTGCATGTGTGTGTGTGTGTGTGCGTGTGTGTGCACAGCAATGTTGTGTCATGGCAGTGATTGACAGGCCGCCCTGCAGGCCGCTCACGCTGTTTGACAGGAAGTGGAAGCAGGAGGGAACCTGTACCGATCTTGTCCTTGAAGCTCCAGAAGACTCCAGGACTCCAGCTCCTGGTTGAGGCTGTTCCTTGGCAGAAGTGTTTTTGGAGGACGACTGCAGCGGGCGACCACAAGGCCTCTAATAGATGAAGACGGCTACTAATGGACCTTGTGGTTGCTGGGCTTTTGCAGCTGCAGCTTCCAGGAGTCCAGGAGCAATTTTAGGAAAAAAAAAGTCCCACTTTGGAGGCGACCTGAGAACCTTCTGATGAAGATGCGATGCGATCGATCGCTTGGCGGCTGGAAGCTGCGGTCGCGCCAACCGCCGCCTCCAGTGAACGCTCAACCTTAAATTATCCAAGTTTAGCCGTGTTTATTCACATTCTTAAAATGCGGCCAGGACACACGATCCGCCATGAAGAGGAATCTGTCCTCGTACGTCTGGCAAATGACATGCTATGGAAGCTAGCTGAACAACACAACGCCCACTGGGGAGGCCCTTCGCGGCCCACCTAAGATCTTCATGACTGTCTGATGCAGGGGTCCCGACTGCGGATGCTCCCATCCATCGGCCGTCTCCTGTGCCTTGTACGGTTGCAACCTGCAGCCATCCCTACGACCCCCCACTCCAGATTGTCCATCGGTATGACTGTGGGTGGGAATGCTTGTTGGTCCATATGTGCCCTGGGATTGGCTGGCCACCAGTCCAGGGTGGACCCGCCTCTGTCTATTCTTGTGAAGCACATTGGGCGCCACTGGGATGTTGTGAGGTACAATTTGATTCAGGTTGATAATTGTTCAACGATATGCTGCAAACGGCCCCTGTGCCACACTTTGGACACCACTGATATACGGGCCCTCATCACGTCCTCTCAAGCGAGTAGTTTACCCTGTGCGGCTCTGAAGAACTCCAGAGTCATGAAAGATTCACGGCAGCAGTAAAACCGACACCCACTTTCCTCATCCAAGTGCAATGAGGGTGTAAAATAGCCCTGAATCTTTCAGATGGAAATCCTGCCGCTTGCCTGGAGGCGGAATTCTGCTCCGGGGTGGATGCAGGTAATACCCGGCTGGCTTACGGCTTACTTCCGACTCGTCCACAAGAAGACGTAACAGAGATGCTTGCAGGTTGTGTTACCTTCCTAACTGGACTGGAGAAGCGTGTCGTTAACAGGACCTGGTCCTCACCTCACCCAGGTACCACCCTTGCCTTTCCTTCACACCCCCTCACCCAGGTACCACCCTTACCTTTCCTTTCCTTCACACCCCCTCACCTAGGTACCACCCTTACCTTTCCTTTCCTTCCTTCACACCCCCTCACCCAGGTACCACCCTTACCTTTCCTTTCCTTCACACCCCCTCACCCAGGTACCACCCTTACCTTTCCTTTCCTTCCTTCACACCCCCTCACCCAGGTACCACCTTTACCTTTCCTTTCCTTCCTTCACACCCCCTCACCCAGGTACCACCCTTACCTTTCCTTTCCTTCACACCCCCTCACCCAAGTACCACCTTTACCTTTCCTTTCCTTCCTTCACACCCCCTCACCCAGGTACCACCCTTACCTTTCCTTTCCTTCACACCCCCTCACCCAGGTACCACCTTTACCTTTCCTTTCCTTCCTTCACACCCCCTCACCCAGGTACCACCCTTACCTTTCCTCTCATTCACACCCGCTCACCCAGGTACCACCCTTACCTTTCCTTTCCTTCACACCCCCTCACCCAGGTACCACCCTTACCTTTCCTTTCCTTCCTTCACACCCCCTCACCCAGGTACCACCCTTACCTTTCCTTTCCTTCCTTCACACCCCCTCACCCAGGTACCACCCTTACCTTTCCTCTCATTCACACCCGCTCACCCAGGTACCACCCTTACCTTTCCTCTCCTTCACACCCCCTCACCCAGGTACCACCCTTACCTTTCCTCTTTTTCACACCCCCTCACCCAGGTACCACCCTTACCTTTCCTCTCCTTCACACCCCCTCACCCAGGTACCACCCTTACCTTTCCTCTCCTTCACACCCCCTCACCCAGGTACCACCCTTACCTTTCCTCTCCTTCACACCCCCTCACATTCATCTACAATTGTCAACAGTTGGAACAAAATGGATGAACGCTTTCTTCAGGAGTTCTGGCCAGTGACCAAAAGGACAGGATGGATGGATGGATTGAAGGATGAATGGATGGACGGACGGATGTATGGATGGATGGATGGGTGGCTGGGTGGGTGGGTTGGTGGATGGATGGAGGATGGAGGGATGGATGGACGGATGGATGGATGGATGGACGGATGGACGGATGCATGGGTGAATGATGGATGGATGGATGGGTAGATGGATGTATGGATGGATGGATGGATGCATGGTGGATGGATGGATGGATGATGGGTAGACAGATGGATGAATGGATGCATGGGTGGATGATGGATGGATGGGTAGATGGATGTATGTAAGTATGGATGGATGGATGGATGGATGGGTGGGTGGATGGATGGATGGACGGATGGATGGATGCATGGGTGGATGGATGGATGGGTAGACGAATGGATGGATGCATGGGTGGATGGATGGATGGGTAGACGGATGGATGGATGCATGGGTGGATGATGGATGGATGAGTAGATGGATGGATGGATAGATGCATGGGTGGATGGATGGATGCATGGGTGGATGGATGGATGGATGGATGGATGGGTAGACAGATGGATGGATGCATGGATGGATGGATGGACACACGGATGGATGGATGGACGGATGGGTGGATGGATGGATGGATGAATGGATGAATGGATGGACAGACAGATGGGCAGGTGGATGGATGGACGGATGGATGATGGATGGACGGACAGATGGGCAGGTGGATGGATGGATGGACAGACAGATGGACAGACAGATGGGCAGGTGGACGGATGGATGGATGATGGATGGATGGGTGGACGGATGGTTGGATGAATGGATGGACAGAGCCTCAGTGTCATGATAAAAGATTAAGATATGCCTTTATTCGTCCCTCAGTGGGGAAATTTGTAAATAAAATAAACAAATAAAAATAAAACATAACAACATAAAAATAGGAATAATTGTCTATTGAACTGTATGAAATATATATATTATATATATAATATATATAATATATATATATAATATAACGTTTGCGGCGTTTGTGGCGGGTGTGTTTGCACGTTTATGCTTGGCATAGCAAAGCTAGCTAGAGCAGCCACTGAAACCGCACCCGGCTCACCTAATCTTCGCACAATTTACCACAATGTATAAAAGCCTTGTTGCCAAGTAGCTAGTAGGGATGCCAGAACTTGGCTAGTGTTCCCTTGCGGCTCACCTTTCATGGATTCGCTGCTTTGCGGGTTTTTTTGAGTGTGATTTTGCATTTTTTTAACTGCATATGAACGTGCTTTATGTTCTGCATCCCTGTGGTGTATTAGAGTGATCTGTTGTTGTATGCGTCTGCTACTGTATTTACAACTGTTACCAGTAGAGGGGGTTGTATACTCATGTGAGAGTTGAAGACGTGTGCGCTTGAGTAAAGATCCTGATCGGCGAAGATGGAACCCACCCATTGTGTTCTGTGTTCTGGCTGTAGAACATGGTCTCCTTGGTGCACCACTTCTGTGTTTGCTGTTTGCTAGCAATGGCTAGGGCGCCATGATGGAATACTGTAAATTAATCTCGGGTTCATGGAGGTGCTGCGAGGAGGAGCAATATGTGTTAACAAGGATACAAAATCGCTACAGACGAGCGGCGACAGGAGTCAGAGGAGTGAATATGGTGAGTCACTAACAAATTCTTGTGCTCAAGGAATCGGTCATTGTACTTTCAACAAAACTTGAACTTTGAGTGTGTTGAAACAGGTTTTACAGCCTTAAGTATCAAGTATACTGTATACTCTGTACTGTACACTGTATACAATCATTGCAAACAAATCAAGTTGGCTACTTTGCAGATTTCACTAATTGCAGCCCTTTTGGGAACCTACCCACCGCAGTAAAGGAGGGATGTCAATCCACCATAACAGCCTCCAAACATGCTAATTGGACCATGGAGTGTCAGAGATGGAGAGTTGGAAGCGGAATGCTGAAGAAAAACCAAGTGATCGAACTTACAGCTCCCACGTCGTATACGATGTGTGGGCTCATCTAGCTCTGGTGGGTCGAAGGCCATGCGTATTTCTTCCTTCACAGCACGCAAAAGAGCGAGACGTGTGTGTTCATGTCCCACATAAGGATTGTGGATGACGGGCACGAGTCCAAAGAAGTGCCAGAGAAGGCGGCGTATTGTGAGCATGTGAAAGTGGCTGTGATGAGCAGCAATGACGGCGTTTGTGTTTCTTTTCAATTCTACAACATCCTAGCATGGCTTCCCCATTCCTGGCAAGGAACCTTAAAGGGGCCTTTATATTGGGATGTGGACTCTACACAAGGTTTTCTAGATCTTCCAGACCCTGCACCTCTTCTTTCAGTGTAGCAAGTCCGGCTTGCTATTGGCTCCGTGTCTCCGTGTCTCCGTGTCTCCGTGTCTCCGTGTCTCCGTGTCTCCGTGTCTCCGTGTCTCCGTGTCTACGTGTCTACGTCCTGTGCAAAGTGCCGTTGACAGATATTTTTCTGATTTTTCTATCGCTGGCCACTTCTGCCTGATGCTTGCCTAAGCTAAACTAAATTTGCCTCACAACGGTTGGAAACATTTCCTGAGAGCCAACAGGGCATGCCCAGATAAGGAAGTCTGGGTTGCAGTGACGTCGATGGAACTCGATGTGAAAAAACCAGAGCCATCCAAAACGGCTTTCAGGGCTCCGTTCCAAATGCACAAACCTCATGATGAGACGCGTTGGCATGGTTACCGGAGGATCCAACATTGTAACAACTTTCACAGGTCAAAAAAGAGGAAAAGCAGAGTCGCTCCCCTTTAACAAGGCGGCGGCTTCCCCTGGCTAGGAAGCTAATGAGGTCCTGTCATTCCAAACACGGGACCTCGATTGTGGCGTGGGATTTTCATGTGCTAAGAGTCATTGTTTCCCAGGGTTTGCACTCGGGCGGACGGGGCTTCTAGCACGGCTCCATGAGGTCGACACGAGCCACCGGTCTGTCACAAATTGGCATCAGTGTTTGCTGATGTTGAGGAGGAACACGGCAGGTTGGCGAGCAAATCTCAGCATGTTTCTCACAAAGACCAGATGACTCAAATCCAAGAGATTCCCACTTCAGCATCCCAACACTCTCCTGGGCCTATGGTATCTTCTTGTTGGCCAGACCGGATCCTGACAGAGCAAATGAGGACCCACTTAGGTGTCAGCACGATGCTCAGCGTGTCACGGTAAGTTCACACTAAGCCCAACTCTCACTCCGTTCTTCTTCCTTTCACCTCCCTCCTTACTTGATCCGTCATCCCGTGCGTTCACAGCGTCATGGCAGCCGCCATCCGACCTGAATCCATCAGCCAAGACTCCGCCAAGAATCCTGCTTGGCAAAAACACATCATCGTTTCACTCCTCCGTCCACATTCAATAAATACCACCAATAACATTTCCACGCAGAATGAGAATAATAATAATAATAACAATAATAATAAAGAAGATGATATGAAATCAGTGTCTATAAAGGAAGTTCACTACGTTTGCCATGGGCCCCCAAATGACTAAATACGCCCCTGGTAAATCCTGGTGAAAGCTGGTCTCATGGAGGACCGGTGGTGTAAAGGTCCCTCCAGTTATTGCCCGGAATTCTTCTCATGTTGTTGGATCCTTCAGTTCACTCGGACTGAACAGCAACCTCTGAAGGTCCTCATCGCCGGAAGGTGGTCACTTGGAAGAGCTGCCCCGGGGACTTGGGCGGTGTGCTGCCTTGGGGGCCATGATGTAGTCCTTGATGTTACAGTATTGGCCTCAATATTGTTCCTCAGTAACTACTCTAAATGTATGCATCTTAGTCATGAGTCCTTCATGAGTTCCTCAGTAACTACTCTAAATGTATGCATCTTAGTCATGAGTCCTTCATGAGTTCCTCAGTAACTACTCTAAATGTATGCGTCTTAGTCATGAGTCCTTCATGAGTTCCTCAGTAACTACTCTAAATGTATGCATTTTAGTCATGAGTCCTTCATGGGTTCCTCAGTAACTACTCTAAATGTATGCATTTTAATCATGAGTCCTTCATGGGTTCATGGGGAGACAGCAGATGAATCCCAGCATGGACTAAAGACGTGATGGACATGCAGAACACCTGGAAGATGACGTAGGACGACCAAGGCAGGAGAAGGACGTCCAAGGCAGGAGAAGGACGTCCAAGGCAGGTGAAGGACGTCCAAGGCAGGAGAAGGACATCCAAGGCAGGAGAAGGACGTCCAAGGCAGGAGAAGGACGTGCAGAGACGTCACAAGTGAGATAATAAGTAAATGGCAGAAAAGACGAGAGAAGGAAAAAGTTTTCTCCACCAACCAAGACAATACCAGTTGTTTATCTGAACTTTGACCTCAAGGCCACTCCAATATCAACAAGACCTCACTCAGCCTGACACACACACACACACTCTCTCTCTCACACACACACACACACACACACACACACTCTGAGGGCAAAGGTGAGAGGAACCAGACATTGGAAGAAGAGAAAAAGAAAAGAAGACACCAGACCATGAAAACATAAAGCCTCTTCACTGATGATACTAGTATACTGTATACAATAATACACTATATACAGTATAGCTTCATTCAACTGTACAATCATATACTCTATGTACTGTGCTGATAATGGTTATGGGACAGGGACGTATGATACTGGTTGACTATCATAATGTATGGCTTTGGATTGGAGGGGTATAGTATGATATGGCATTGCTATGTATATAGTATGTCTAATGGCATGGTATGGTATGGTATGGCACGGCATGGCGTAGGTACGGGTCAATGGATATGGTATGTATGGCATGGTATGATATGGCATGGCATGGCATGGCATGGCATGGCACGGCATAGGTACAGATCTATGGATATGGTATGTATGTATAGTATGGTATGGTATGGTATGGTATGGTATGGTATGGTATGGTATGGTATGATATGGCATGGCATGGCATGGTATGGGTACGGATCTATATATACATATATGGATATGTGTGGTACAGTATGGATCTACGGCTCTGTGGCTATATAGTTATAGATACACATATGCATATACACACACACATAGTATATATAGTATATATATATATAATATACATATATACTATATATACACACACACACACACAACTCCCACAAGTAGCAGGATGTTTAAGCATGCACGCATGAAGACACAGTGCACACCCCCACCCACCCACACCAAGGCTCCACTGGTGGTCCCACTCGGCCTCCTTTGTCTCCCGTGGGAGGACGGGACAAAGGCAGCAATCTGACAGGTAAACAAGGCGTCATGTTTGGACAGACCTACCTGAGAAAAGCTCTCACCCGACACACCCTCCCACCTCCAGCCTACGCCATTCCTGCAAATAAACACCTCTAACCTTTCCCCCTCACCCCGTTGTGATGGCAAGTCAGGTTATTACGCCAAATATTGAAATCTTTCTGTTCAGACGTTAGCACTGCTCATGTTTGCAATGACAGGAACTGAGTCGCCACAGCCGATCTTTTGAACAGCACACTGCTTTTTACTTCGTATTCCGGATGTGCTTCCTGGCGAGAGATTCCTGGAGATTGGAAGCCAGGGCGTTTGCTCTGAAGTCCGGGACGCTAACCACTACACCACGTTCAACATTTGGAGTCAGGAGTTGGCGGGGTGCACAATGGACTGGTGACTATAGGGGTGTTACTTCATGTTTAGAGGGCTCTAATTATATGAAAAAGTGTATTTAGAAGGAGGTAAACAGGTTTTTAAAGATGATGTCTACTATATTGGGTAATATGAGTGGAAAGGTGACTATAGGGGTGTTACTTTACGTCTACAGGGCTCTAATTATATGAAAAAGTGTATTTAGAAGGAGGCAAACAAAGTGACTATAGGGGTGTTACTTCACGTCTAGAGGGCTCTAATGATATGAAAGAGTGTGTTTAGAAGGAGGTAAACAAGGCGACTATAGGGGTGTTACTTCACGTCTAGAGGGCTCTAATGATATGAAAGAGTGTATTTAGAAGGAGGTAAACAAGGCGACTATAGGGGTGTTACTTTGGGCTGTTTGTCCTTTAAAAAGGAGGAAACTGATAATTTTGCAGGGTCTGGAAGCAAGTGAGCGCCATCAAGGAGGGGGTAGTGTCATTTGACGATGAGGCACAGGAGAGGGGCCAACATGGTGAAAGGACAAAGACATGCAAGAAGAAGAAGATGTTGGCATCATCCACATGGATTTCATGGATGTACAAAGTGAAAGTATGCTGCAGGCCTGCTGGCGTGCACTTTGCCTGGCCTTTAGTGCGTCAGGAAGACTCATGCGAGAGCGTGAGAAGCAGCCTCTGTTTCATCTGACAATCAAGATAAAAGTGCCAGGAGCATTCCCACTCCTTCCCATCCTCCATACCTGGATGGAGCGCCTGGAATTTCCAGAGATGAGCAGTAAATTGTGCGGCCCGAGCGGCGCTGTCGTCTTCCTCCTCCTTGAATATCTCCACTCGGGGAGAGGAAGACACGAGAGCTATGCTGACTTCTGAAAAGCACATCCATCACCTTCTTCTAAGGAGGGTGCGTGTGTAAATATGTGATGAATGAGTGCGGCTACTTCCCACATGAAATAAAAAGGCGGCTATGAAATACGTGCTTGACCTTCTTTTCAACGCCGGCTGAAGTCCCTGAAGGCAAACGTGCAGGAGGATTGATCTGACGTTGCCATGTGATCAATAATGACACAAACGTTCGTGGAACGAGGATTCACACCTTTGACTTATCATGACCACTTAAAGGGGGCCTAGACTTTACTCCCTTCTGGCCTAGAACTGGAGTACCAATGTAGTATTCTTCTGTTACATAATTATATCATTATTATTATTATTATCTGTATTTGATTTAATTAATTATTATTTTCGGAGGGGGATGAGGCCATTGTAAATTTTACTTGAGTACAAATACTTTTCCGGCCAACACAAACACAAATACAACAATCTATATACGTATGAATCTCCACACATGTACTGGATGGATATTGTGTTGTTCAACGTATCTTACCTCCATTTGATATTTGATTCCGCTGTAGACCTTTACAGGAGGTGTACACACCAAGTCAATCATCTCTTTATTTATTTTCCTCATCCAATGTCCAATATTATACATAAATTATTGTATTCAAACTAAAAATAGAGGAAAAGTTTTATTTTTGTTGATTAAAACCATCACTTACAGAATTACGAAAATGGGAGTAAAACAAGAAGTCTTGAGACTGAGTTTGGTCGCCATGATGGGGAACAGAATGCAGAAACGATGCATTGAAACACGTCCTCATCACACTGCTCAGCTATGAATTATGAATTGCTCTGATAGACGCTCCAAAAGCCGTGGCGGCACTACGAGCACCCCCCCCCCCCCACACACACACTGGCCATCTCCACAATTTTAGCCATCAACGTCTGGCCAACCCTACGATAAATGTCTGGCTGCGCCGCTGCTTGTCATCAATTGTGACGACCAGTGTGACCGTACTAAATAATAGTTTGGCATCCTGGATGATTGGGGCATGTCCTGTCATGTTGGAGCTTGTGTGTGTGTGCTTCAGTCCCGATGATCTCGCTTTGTAATGCTTCACTGTGCGGAGATATACAAGGATTAATACAAGGATCAATACAAGGATCAATACAAGGATCAATACAAGGATCAATACAAGGATCAATACAAGGATCAATAATGAGATAGATACAGATAAGTTGTGGCAGGCTTTGGGTTTTGTTGTGCCGTTGAGTTTGACACCATTCCACAAACATGGCCGACACGCTGCAACATGTGCAGCAAGGCACGCCACAAACATGGCGGATGCCTTTGATGGCACATGTAGAAGATTATGAAAATATGATTCATATGTGTCATTTTCCTTGATGAGCTCTGTCCTCTGACCTGCAGTGTGTGTGTGTGTGTGTGTGTGTGTGTGCGTGTGTGTGAGTGTACATGTGTTTATACTCAGCTTCATGGGCTTGGTCTGCTTCCACGGACCAGGCAGGTCCACAGGGCATCAGGAGGAGGAGGAGCAGCTTCATCATTCTGTGTTTTGTTTCTCCCTGACAGTTTGGTGCTTTTTTGTTTTTTTGTCCTTTCAGGACCTGTGAAGCGAGACTACGAACGCACCGGCTGCTCCCCTTGGCCACCTCGCTCGCCAAGCTGCCGTGACGTGCAGGACGCTTACTTTGTCTGGGCTGTTTGTCCAAAAATGCTTTCAATATGTATTTTTGGGAACGGTAATGTTTGCACAATAAATCTTGGGTGTCAGCGGAGCACAAAGGAGCTGCAGGTCGAAACCTGGGCGGATCCCGGCCTGCTTTCCACCGTCTATCTGCTCTTCTGCTTCCACGGACGCTTCACAAGCTTCCTTTACGGCCTGCGTATGCGTGCCGTACCCCGACTGGCCACTACATTAGGAACCCCGGGGGTACATGCTGAGTCATGCTTTTTAAGCCACACTCATTTGATGGGATCGCTTCAAAGTAAATGCCTGACTTGCCCTCCATGTTGAAGGCAGAAAGGAGGGGGCGGGTGGGGGTGCAAGGCACCTAAGTGAGGGAAAACCAGGCAAGAAACGAGGAAGCAGCAAATAAAAGATCCTCTCTGGAAGTGACCTGTCACTCTGGTCTATGCCCTCCAGTCACAGCCCACTCTGGAAAGTAAAACAATACGTAGCTCCATTTTGCCTCTCACACGTGTGACGCCATCACCGTTGTGTCGATGGATGGATGGATGGATGGATGGATGGATGGATGGATGGATGGATGGATGGATGGATGGATGGATGGATGGATGGATGGATGGATGGATGGATGGATGGATGCATGGATGCATGGATGCATGGATGCATGGATGCATGGATGCATGGATGGATGATAGATGGATGGATGATAGATGGATGGGTGGATGGATGATGGAGAGATGGATTCATGGATGGATGATGGAGAGATGGATTCATGGATGGATGATAGATAGATGACAAGATGGATGGATGATGATAGATGGATGATGATGGATAGATGAAGAGATGGATGGATGGATGGTACATGGATGGATGGATGAAGAGATGGATGCATGGATGGATGGATGGATGGATGGATAGATAGATGATAGATGGATGGATGGATGGATGATGGAGAGATGGATTCATGGATGGATGATAGATAGATGACGAGATGGATGGATGATGATAGATGGATAGATGATAGATGGATGGATGAAGAGATGGATGGATGGATGATAGATGGATGGATGAAGAGACGGATGGATGGATGATAGATGGATGGATGGATGAAGAGATGGATGATGGATGAAGAGATGGATTTATGGACGGATGCTGGCTTGATGGATGAATGAAGAGATGGATTGATGGATGGATGGATGGATGATAGATGATGGATGGATGGATGGATGAAGAGATGGATGCATGGATGGATGATCGATGAAGAGATGGATTTATGGATGGATGATGGATTGATGGATTCATGGATGGATGATGGATGATGGATGATGGATGGATGGATGGATGGATGGATAGATGGATGGAAAGATGGATTCATGGATGGATGATAGATGGATGGATGATAGACGGATGGGTGGATGGATACTCACCCCCCCCCCCATAGAAAAGCCCATTTAGGAATATTCCTAAAAGAATATTATTCCATATGCGCCACAATGCAGCTTTCCTTCAATTGCCTTTGTACAAATGAAAAGAGCAAGACGTTTTATCTTGGATCAGGACAAAAGTCATCAAAGTCACAATTCAATTCCTCTTTGAAAGCAGTCATTAAAATAGGTACATATTGATCGTTATATCACAGTAAATATGATTGCATTACAATACTGGAACTATTAGTTACAAATCCCACAGTTTCTCAATGTTTCATGTAAGCAGCAATTCGTCCTACTCTGTTTCACGGTCCTTGAACGCACCACACAGAGTTTTCCCATGCACAGATGGATATGTGGACGCATTTCAAACCTTTTTTTCCTTTGACCTCACGTTTGCTGCCCAAATGTTGATAGAAAGTAGATGGAATGCATCAAAAGTTCATATCTGTGCTGCACAAGCTCTCCGAAAGAGAAGTCCATCAAGTTGGATGGCGGCTCTGCATTCATGCTGATGTTGCTGCCATCGTAAATAATCGTAAATAAGATGCACCAGGTGGCTGTCATAAATGGCCATGTTTAGCTGAGCTCTAGGAAATCTTTCCCTGGCTAGCCACAGCCTGGTCATCACACCGACAGCCCCAAAAAGCAAGTGGACCTCGGCGGAGAGACAGCCTGCACGCTGTGCCAAGCCAGCCCCGAATAAGACGACAAGTACGGCTGCACTGCCGCGTCAAACGGCCACAGGACATCCACACGGCTCGGTCTTGTCGCAGGGCCGCCTGCCAGGGCTTTGACGCCAACGTTGCCGATCCAAC
The DNA here is from genome assembly GCF_037039965.1 of Doryrhamphus excisus. Taxonomy (NCBI): domain Eukaryota; kingdom Metazoa; phylum Chordata; class Actinopteri; order Syngnathiformes; family Syngnathidae; genus Doryrhamphus; species Doryrhamphus excisus. The sequence continues at coordinate 113,957 of NC_136377.1, read as the reverse complement.
ACTCCTTCCTTCCTCCATCTCTCATCAACGCCTCATCCTTCCCGGGCCTCCGTCCTCCTACGGTGGGGGCCGAGGCTCAAACGGGAGGCGCACGTCAATCACCAGTCCAGCAAAGGAGGACCGTTAAAGGGAACTTCCGTTCACGCCTCGTTAACGCATTAACTCATAAAATACCTTCTATCTACTTATTTATATCTTATAAAAAGTTTTCAATATATGTATGCATTTGTATATCTGTTATATTACATAGTATATATGTATGTTTATAAATATATGATGTCCTATAAGAGGTTGTATATATGTATGCATGTATAAATATGTTGTAATAAATGATATAAATGATACATATACACGTATGTTATAATGTAAGACGTCTGTCAATAATAGGTTGTTCTGTATATACAGTACGTATGTATTGATGAGCATAGTCATACTGTATGAGAAGTGCTATGTACGTATATATTTGAAGCAAGATGAGGTGAAAAGAATATTAATATCTACTTCACTTTTTGCTCTTGCTGTTTTTTTCATTGTCCTTCTTCAATCATCTTTGTCAACATTCTTCTGGTCATTTGGGACTTATTATTATACCTTTATTATACCTATTATTTAGACTTATTATTATACCTACTATTTAGGACTTATTATTATACCTTAATTATGCCTATTAGGACTTATTATTATTATTATTATTATGCCTTTATTTTTTATTATACCTATATACCTATTATTTAGGACTTATTATACCTTTATTATACCTATTATTAGGCCTTATTATTATACCTTTACCTTTGTTATGTCCATTATTTAGGACTTATTATTATTATACCTATTATTTAGGACTTATTAGTATACCTTTACCTTTATTATACCTATAATTTAGGACTTATTATTATTATAGCTATTATTTAGGACTTATTAATACCTTTACCTTTATTATACCTATTATTTAAGACTTATTAATATTATAGCTATTAGCTAATAGCTAGGACTTATTAGTATATACCTTTGCCTTTATTATAGCTATTATTTAGGACTTATTATTATTATAGCTATTATTTGGGACTTATTATTATTATAGCTATTATTTAGGACTTATTATTATTATAGCTATTATTTAGGACTTATAAGTATACCTTTGCCTTTATTATAGCTATTATTGGGACTTATTAGTATATCTTTATCTTTATTATAGCTATTATTTAGGACTTATTAGTATTATACCTATTATTGAGGACTTATTAGTATACATTTACCTTTATTATAGCTATTATTAGGACTTATTAGTATATCTTCACCTTTATTATACCATTTATTTAGGACTTATTATTATTATAGCTATTATTTAGGACTTATTTGTGTACCTTCACCTTTATTATAGCTATTATTAGGACTTATTAGTATATCTTTACCTTTATTATAGCTATAGGACTTATTATTATTATAGCTATTATTGAGGACTTATTATTATTATTATATCTGTTATTTAGGACATATTAGTATACGTTTACCTTCATTATAGCTATTATTATTATATATTATTATACCAATAAGTCCTAAATAATACATTATTTAGGACTTATTAGTATATCTTTACCTTTGTTATAGTTATTATTTAGGACTTATTATTATTACAGCTATTATTTAGGACTTAATTGTATACCTTTACCTTTATTATAGCTATTATTATTATATATTATTATACCAATAAGTCCTAAATAATACATTATTTAGGACTTATTAGTATATCTTTACCTTTGTTATAGTTATTATTTAGGACTTATTATTATTACAGCTATTATTTAGGACTTAATTGTATACCTTTACCTTTATTATAGCTATTATTAGGACTTATGACTTATTATGCCTATTCCACTTTGCTTTCGCCCACCTTCCACAGGCGGCCTTTCATGGCGTTTTTTTTTTCGCGGGTGCTGCATGTTTGCGTTGGCGTTGCCCTTTGACCCGGCGGTGCCGGACGGAAAGGCTTCTTAAGCCATCCGTCACACGGAACGTGGGACGCGGGAGTGCGCGGAGGGAGGCCGGCTCGCAACACTCACTCCATCCATCAAGGCCTGCTGTAAATCCCCCATTATTCCTCCCCGGAGACGGACATAGATGCTAATGGGGTGTCCATATGAAGACGTTCATCTAGCACACCGGAAGAGCCTCCCGTTAGCGTCAGGCCTCGAGCGCAATTACGCAAAACCTCAGCACGTTTGTTGAATTTGTGTCACCAAAATAAAACGATGGCCTCCAAGCGGCTGGTGGCGCTTTTCGTCCTGGCCGCCGCCATCAAGGCCTTCGGGGGACACTTTCCGGTCTGACTGCATGGGTCTCGGGTCTCACAGGAGGACTGGCGCCTGGGACGATCAAGCCACGCGCACGCACACCGGCTTGTCTGGCGCAGTAAAAGGCCAGTGGGGCATTCAGGGGCACGCCCACGAAGTGCAACAACGTTTGGAAGAGTTGCAAAAACGATGCGTTCAGTGACTGCTTGATAAAGCGATGCTTTCAAGGACCGCAAAGCCACGGCAGTTCGATGACACTTGGGTACAGCGGCCGCGAACGCACCATGAATGCACCTGACAAAAGCAGCCGGTTCGCGCGCGTGCACGTGCGGGCACGCGGAATGCTTTGTGCGAGCCTAATCCTCATCTGATGTTTCTTTTCAATGAAAGAAGCAAACAGTAACCCGGCAGGTCCGTTCGGTTGTCAAATGTTTGCTCGGTGCACGTGCGTGCGTGCGTGCGTGCGTCCACCAGCATTGCTCCGCACCTACTGTATTTACTCAACGCGCCTGCGCACGCGCACGCGCATGCTTGCAGTGTTTTTGTTTGCTTCCAAACTAATCCGAGTTGCCGACGTGCGCGGCCGCGTGCACGCCGATGAACTGCACACGTCGAGTCTGCTGACGTCACGCGGTCTGGCTTTGCCGAGTGGGTGCTTTCTTTTTAAGGGCGGGTTCAAGTGGGCGTGTTCTTTTTTGGGGGGGTGCCGGGGGGGCCGGTCTCCGCGCTTCATGCCCACCGCCGTGGCTGCAAGGAGCCGCCGAGGCGAGCAAGACCGACTATTTTTTCTCGCTCTCTCTCCGAGGACGTCGGTCCTTCCGCTCCCCGCGTGCAGGCTCGGCGTGACCTCCATCTTGCCGCATGCATCTCGGGATTGACTTGTGCTCTCCTCCTCTTCTCCGCGCATCCCTCCTGTGCTCCTCTTCTCCCCCTCAAGGCGTCATGAATTTGGAGCGGGTCTCCGAGGCTCCCCCGCGTCGCGACGCGCAGGTCCCGGCCTTCCACGTGCAGCCCAGGAGCGCCAACGCGTCCGGCGTCGGCCCGTCCGCCAGGACTTTGGACAACTCCAGCAGCGAGTCTTCGGACGCCGAGCTGGCAGGTAAAGAGCGGGGGGGGGGGGGGGGGGGGGCTTCTCGTCCTTTCCTTTCCCTTTCCTCTCCCCAAAACGCCGGATTTGATTTTTTTTTTGTTTTGTTTTGTTTTGTTTTTTCCGGGACTTTTACGGCAAGAAAAAATAGAAACTAGAAAAAATAAAAATCGGAGGGGCCTCGTCTTCCTTGTAGAAGATCCTTTAGAAGGAACTTTGTTGGCGTCCACAAAGCAGTTAGATAAGACGTGTCGTAAAAGGAGTGCAGCCGGCTGCTTTCCTCTGTGTAATACTGCTACGTCTAGTACTCCTCTCCCCAGTACTCCGTGTGTGCTGACCTTGTGTGACGTGCTGCCCCGCAGAGAAAGAGCGAGCCGAGCACCGCAGGAGCGACGAGGCGAGCGCCGACGACCCCAAGAAGAAGAAGCAGCGCCGGCAGAGGACTCACTTCACCAGCCAGCAGCTGCAGGAGCTGGAGGCCACCTTCCAGAGGAACCGCTACCCGGACATGAGCACCCGGGAGGAGATCGCCGTCTGGACCAACCTGACCGAGGCCAGGGTCCGGGTGAGCCGCCGCCAATATTCCCGCTCAAGTCCACTCTGCACGCACGCACGCACGCACGCGTCTATCATGTAGTATCTCACATGCCATACAGTATATATTTCACTTGGAATATACATATATCTATACACAGTATATATACAGTACACCGATATAGGAAAGGAATCACCAACCTTGACCACTTTACCAGGCCTGTTCAAGTACTACTCGCTACTGCAAAACACATGGCCACTGTGTTCACCGTGTACTTTATTATATCATAGGGGATGTACTGCAGTGCAATGTAGTTTTTGCGGTAGGATGTAGTGTAGTAATATTGGTTTTACATGAAGTACTTATAGTGTAGTAATATTGGTTTTAAATGTAGTATTTACAGATGTAGTGTTTATTTATTTATACTGGTTTTACATGAAGTATTTATAGTGTAGTAATATTGGTTTTAAATGTAGTATTTATAGTGTAGTAATATTGGTTTTTATATGAAATATTTATAGTGTAGTAATGTTGGTTTTACATGAATTATTTATAGTGTAGTAATATTGGTTTTACATGTATTTACGGCAGGATGTAGCGTAGTAATATTGGTTTTAAATGTAGTATTTATAGTGTCGTAATATTGGTTTTAAATGTAGTATTTATAGTGTCGTATTATTGGTTTTTATATGAATATTTATAGTGTAGTAATGTTGGTTTTACATGAGTTATTTATAGTGTAGTAATATTGGTTTTACATGTATTTACAGTAGGATGTAGTGTAGTCATATTGGTTTTAAATGTAGTATTTACGGTACGAGGCAGTACGTTGAGACGTTGAGACGTTAAGTTGGTTAATACTTTGTGAGCACGTGACGATTGGGCAAGATAAGCTATTTCGATAAGGATGATAAATGATACAGGAAGTCTTATGAAGTCTTATGAAGTCTCATGAAGTATCACGAAGCATCATGAAGTATCTGTTGCCGTCCACCCGGTGTATGTAATATGTAATCATAAAGAAACTGCAGGCGTGGGAATGTTGAGGAATATTTGTGCTCGTGCAAGACGGAATGGAAAGAAAGAGTATATTCTCCTCATCGGATGTGAAATAGGAGCTGTCAATCACACGCCGACCTTATCAGCCAACATGTCAATCATAAATCATTACCCTCAATAGATGTCATCTATTGATCCCTACTGCCGATACTACTGTAACATACTGTAGTACACGAGCTGCAATAATAATAATAATACATGTAGTACGTATGTACATGTAGTAATAAGTACATGCAGTCAGAGAGGAATAAAATACATGAAATGTATTCTTATTATAAACGAAGTGTTATCACAAAGTAAATGGAATATATGAATACACAGTACACGAGTTACATTACCAAATTACATGTACTCATGCACTGTAAATATAGGAATAAAATACATGAAACGTATTCATAATATAAATGATTTATTCATAAAGTAGATGGAATATAAGAATGAATAGTACACGTAGTAATATGGAATATAAGAATAAAAAGTACACGTAGTAAAATGGAATATCAGAATAAATAGTACAATCAGTAATAGTAGATGGACTATAAGAATAAATAGAAGATGTAGTAATATGGAATATATTCCATAGTGTACTATTTATTCTTCTATGGAAGAATAAATAGTACACGTATTAATAGTAGAGGAATACAATAATAAATAGTAGATGTAGTAATATGGAATATAAGAATAAATAGCACACGTAGTAAAATGGAACATAAGAATAAATACTACATTCAGTAAGAGTAGATGGACTATAAGAATAAATAGTAGATGTAGTAATATGGAATATAAGAATAAATAGTACACGTAGTAAAATGGAATATAAGAATAAATACTACACTCAGTAAGGGTAGATTGACTATAAGAATAAATAGTAGATGTAGCAATATGGAATATATTCCAGAGTGTATTATTTATTCTTCTATAGAAGAATAAATAGAATACTATTAATACGTGTACTATTTATTCTTCTACAGAAGAATAAACAGAATACTATTAATACGTGTACTATTTATTCTTCTATAGAATAATAAATAGTACACGTATTAATAGTAGATGTAATACTATAATAAATAGTACATGGAGTAATATGGAATGCAATAATAAATAGTACATGTAGTGATATGGACTATAAGGCAGGGGTGCTCACACTTTTTCAGCATGCGAGCTACTTTTAAAATGACCGAGTCAAAATGATCTACCCACTACAAAAATGCAAAACATCTATTTATTTTCAAATGTATTGAGGATTATTTGTACGTACAATGTATGTTGATGTACCTTACATAACCAAATGAGCCAATATTGCAAAACACACATAATTAACTATTAACATTTTTTGTAATTACCTGAGTTTACTTTGATGACTTGCACTGAATTGAATCAGCCAGGGATGTATAGTCCGGACAGTAGCTGCTGATAGCCAGGTTAGCCAGGTTAGCCAGGTTAGCCAGGTTAGCCAGGTTAGCCAGGTTAGCCAGGCAAAGCACTTCGAAAAAGACATTGTGGAAAAAAAAGTCCACCTCCCATTCCGTAAGGAAGTGATATGTGTTTGCCTTTTTACTTGGTCCAGCTACTTCACTCGTTTTACTGACCATAAACTTTCGCCGACTAGCTTAGCACTTTGCATCGCTGTTTACGCATGAGCGGTGACCTAAAGGTCAAAATTCAGTTGTCATCTGACTGGTTGTCCTGTATGTCAATCAAGTAACGGGGATGGATGATAGGCTGACATCGTAAGTTCTGCTGCACTTAGAGACGTTGTTTGATTTGATTGGTCACCCGAAGGGCAACGTTCAGTTGTCATCTGAATGGTAATATGGAATATAAGTATAAATATCACATGTAGTAATAGTAGATGGGATATAAGAATAAATAACACACATAGTAATATGGAATATAAGAATAAATAGTACATGTAGTAATATGAAATATAAGTATAAATAGTACATATAGTAATAGTAGATGGAATATAAGAATAAATATTGCATGTATTAATATGGAATATAAGTATAAATAGTACACGTAGTAATATGGAATGTAAGAATAAATAGTACACGTAGAAATATGGAATATAAGAATAAATAGTACATGTAGTAATATGGAATATAAGAATAAATAGTACACGTAGTAATATGGAATATAAGTATAAATATCACATGTAGTAATAGTAGATGGAATATAAGAATAAATAACACACATAGTAATATGGAATATAAGAATAAATAGTACATGTAGTAATATGAAATATAAGTATAAATAGTACATATAGTAATAGTAGATGGAATATAAGAATAAATATTGCATGTATTAATATGGAATATAAGTATAAATAGTACACGTAGTAATATGGAATGTAAGAATAAATAGTACACGTAGAAATATGGAATATAAGAATAAATAGTACATGTAGTAATATGGAATATAAGAAAAAATAGTACATGTAGTAATATGGAATATAAGTATAAACAGTACATGTAGTAATATAGAATATAAGAATAAATAATACACGTATTACTAGTAGATGGAATACACAAATAAATAGTACACGTAGTAATATGGAATATAAGAATAAATAGTACTTGTAGTAATATGAAATATAAGAATAAATAGTACACGTATTACTAGTAGATGGAATACACAAATAAATAGTACACGTAGTAATATGGAATATAAGAATAAATAGTACATGTAGTAATATGGAATATAAGAATAAATAGTACATGCAGTAATATGGGATATAAGAATAAATAGTACACGTATTACTAGTAGATGGAATACACAAATAAATAGTACACGTAGTAATATGGAATATAAGAATAAATAGTACATGCAGTAATATGGAATATAAGAATAAATAGTACACGTAGTAATATGGAATATAAGAATAAATAGTACACGTATTAATAGTAGATGCAATACAAGAATAAATAGTACATGTAGTAATATGGAATACAAGAATAAATAGTACACGTAGTAATATGGAATATAAGTATAAATAGTACATGTAGTAGTAGCAGCAGCTGGAATACAAGAATAAATAGTACAAGTAGTAATATGGAATATAAGAATAAATAGTACACGTAGTAATATGGAATACAAGAATAAATAGTACACGTAGTAATATGGAATATAAGTATAAATAGTACATGTAGTAGTAGCAGCAGCTGGAATACAAGAATAAATAGTACAAGTAGTAATATGGAATATAAGAATAAATAGTACACGTAGTAATATGGAATATAAGAATAAATAGTACACGTAGTAATATGGACTATAAGAACACATATAGTACACGTAGTAAGAGTAGATGGAATATAAGAATAAACGGTACATCGTGTCCATGCAGTAACAGTAGATAAAAAAAAAGTAGTATGTCGAGAGTATGTCGATGACGAAGTACCGGTGCGAGTAGTAACGTGAGTTGTGCGTGTGCGCGTGCGCGTGCAGGTGTGGTTCAAGAACCGGCGGGCCAAGTGGAGGAAGCGGGAGCGGAACCAGCAGATGGACCTGTGCAAGAACGGCTACCTGCCGCAGTTCAGCGGGCTGATGCAGCCCTACGAGGACGTGTACCCGGCCTACCCCTACAACAACTGGACCAACAAGGGCCTGGGCCCGGCGCCGCTGGCCGCCAAGAACTTCCCCTTCTTCAACTCCATGGCTCCGCTGGCGTCCTCCCAGTCGGTGTCCGTGTTCTCCTCGTCGCCCGGCTCCATCTCGTCCATGAGCGTGGCGTCCGGCATGGCCCACTCGGCGGTGCCGGCCATGGCGGCCCCGGGCCTCAACAACATCGGCAACCTGAACGGCATCGGGAGCTCCGGCATCAACTCGCCCATGTCGTCGCCGGCCTGTCCCTACGGACCCCCGGGCTCTCCGTACGGCGTCTACCGGGACGCTTGCAACCCGGGCCTGGCCACCCTCAGACTCAAGTCCAAGCAGCACCCCGCCTTCGGCTACGGCGGCCTGCAGAGTCCGGGATCCGGCCTCAACGCTTGCCAGTACAACAGCTGACCCCCCGCGGAGCCGGATCGCGTCTGACCGGGACTGGACCCCCCCTGCCCCCCCCCGTCAGGTTCGGGTCTTCTTCTTTTTCTCTCTGAAGACAATGCGGAGGATTATGTTGCAATGTTTGGATCGTGCGGGTTTTCACGGGACTGCGGCCTCCTGGGACCGACGTGTAAATATTCAACCGTCCCCTGGCGGCGTGTGGGCGCGCACGCACGTACGTTTCCTCGTCAGCCCTCGGAAAAAAGGAGCTGTTCTAGTGTACATACTGTAATCTATCATCTATACATCTATACTGCTATACTTGCATACTGCTATACTTGCATACTGCTATACTTGCATACTGCTATACTTGCATACTGCTGTGCGTCCTGGCTTCAGGACAGACAGGGAAAGCAAAGATCGTGTATTTGTTTTGGTTTGTTTTCCGGATTCCAATCCTGCACGTGGCCGTTACTATTTTTTTTATTTGTATAAAAAAAAAACAAACAAACGAAAGAAAAAAGTTTGTTGTTATGTTTTGCTTGAATAAAGAGTGTTGCCCCCCCCCCCCAGCTAATAAATATACTGTACATACTCTCCCCCTGCTTTCGGCTTTGTCTAGGGATGTGGGTTTGTGTGGGAGGGGCGAGGACACCAATCAAGTGTGGAGGAATAAAATCATTCTGGAAGAGGATGCATCCTTCCTGCACACTGCATCCTGCATCCTGCATCCTGCATCCTTCCCCAAGGTCATATTCCGCTCTTCCAAACGATGTTGTAGAAATATGGCCGATCTTTCACAGCAGATTTATAAGACACCCCCCTTTTGGGTCTCAACAGGACGTCTCCTTGCTTTCAGGGTGGGGGGGGGGCAAGTTACTGTTCATTCCTTCCCCAACAGATCCATCATTTTCACAATGTTGCTGGTCATTCCCTTTCTTTCCTGACAAAGGCAATACTTCCCCTTGTCTGAAAAGCAGAAGGAAGAAGCACATCTTATTTTGTCCTAGCTAGCTAGGGCTGGGCCATATATGGATATTTGTAAATATGGATATTTCTTTGAAGCAGGATATGAAAAACAAGCATATGGTTCATATGGACATAAACTGGATTGTTTCCTTCCTTCATCATCACAAGTTTCATTTCCAAAGGGTCATGTCATGGATTAATATTGACTTCTTGTCTATATTATATATTGATTTCTTGAAGTGGGACAAACATGCAGAAGAAGAAGAGATCGGGTCGGGATGGCTACGTGTCTCATATTTGGAATCATTTCATCTGGACTCGTTTCCATGTCTCATAATAAGAAGGGATTTATTCTTAAGAGGAATGATTTCATCTTCCACGTCTCAGTTTGTTACATATTCCACATTTGAACATGGAATTGGAACAAGAAAGTAAAAATGAAAACAAAGTTTGTTCATTCATGAAGAAAATAAACATCATTGAAAAGTAACTTTGAATATTTCTATTGAATATAGTACTTGTATGACAAGGTGCAATACTTTCATGTTGTTGTATATGATAGTGATGATGATGATAGTGTATCTGATATGAATAGTGAATCAAGCATATCAAAGGTGCGATATTCATAGCAACATACCAGCATATTGTTATGATTCAAGAGGAAAGGCTGACATAAGATTCCAGTAAGTCAAGGTGAATGGAAGCACTCATCATTCTGACGCTCGGCCCACGCCGTACGTTGAGGAGCTGATGTCAAGCCAGAAGTGGGGACGAATATTGATGAGAAACGGATTGTTTAACTCCACAGCCCTGGCAGACGCCCCCCCCCCTCACAGCACCAAGGTACTGGTGTCGCTGTGGGCGGAGTACATCGCCGGGCAGAAGAGAAAATGTGATGGAGCGCTGCGGGTATTTTTCATTGTCATTTGTACAGTGGTCCCCTGGCATACAAACGTCCAAACTACGTCCCAACTACGTCCCAACTCCCAACTACCTTCCAACATACCCGTTGGTCAGGAGAATTATGGGAAGGCATAGCCGAGGACAGCTATCTGGGGTCTTGTGTCAAATAGCATTAGCTCTCATTAGCGTTAGCATTGCACTAGCTGGTCCCCATGCCAGATGTTCATCTCCGTCTCATGGATCTTATTCATGATGTATTGTGTAAAACTAAGACGGGAAGAAGATGAAAGCATGAAATGAATCCAGAGCCACCATCCACCGGCACCAGCCTGGAGAACAACCCCCCACATTAGGCCCCCGTTGGCCCCCATTAGCTCATCCCATCTCACCTTGATGCTTTCCCACATAGCATCAGCACGCGGGGGCAAATATGAGGGAAAGAAAAAGGCTAGAAGTACAGGAGGTAGACTCTGTGGGCAGCCTGGGACAAGCTTACATGCTGCCTTCAAGGACCGTGGAACAAGTTGGCGCTTGCATTAAACATGCCAAAATAGGGGGATTTCTAATTGTATGTTATTTTGTGAATAACACAACGATGTCTGCAAAACTGGATGTCATTTTTTCCAAATGATTTCATTTTCTGAAATCATTACAACTGACAGTTGGGGGGGGGGGGGGGGCGACTTCCGGGACGTTTACGATATTTACACCTTGGAAAATACTGCAGCTATGGCTACATGCATGCTTTCATGCAACGTAAGGTTGACGTCTCTTTTGAAAATCCCGCCTTTTTCTACGTATTTCTTACTATCCGTATTACCCCTTAGCTACAGTACATCAGTACATCAGTACAACGGTACTACAATACTCCTTGTTGGACATAAAACTCTGGTGATTCATGGCGGGTTGACGATGTAGTTAAAGATTATTAGCAGTATTGTGTATATAGTACATGCTGTATGTAGATGATGCAGTAATAAACGGCGGAGGATATATTGCTGCATATATTTCAGATATGGCGTTGGCTAAACATTACTAACAAGTTGCAACAGTGAAGCTTGCACGACATTCTTTGTCAGGGCGCGCCCACGTGCACACGCGAGCTGAGAGGCCCGAACGGCGAGGACTCGGCCGTGCACGCTGCACGTTGGCATGGCAGCCACGGGATGGCGGCACGGCTCCCACGGCCTCCAGCAGGGAAAAACATGACAACTTAAGACACGCTGTAAAGTCCCACGTGCCCCGAAGGCACCGTGCGGGCCAGCCGGAGGTCAAAGGTCAACAGCAAGCTTTGTGTACACGGTCCATGTATTAAGTATTTCTCCTCTTCGTTATGCTGCACCAATAGAAAGGACTACAATAGAAGATGGAGACCAGAAGAAAGAATAGAAACATAGAAAAGTGAACAGAAATAGACTATTTATTTATTTATTACAGCATGGATGGATGGATGGATGGATGGATGGATGGATGGATGGTTGATGGATGGATGGATGATAGATGGATGGATGATAGATGGATGGTTGATGGATGGATGGTTGATGGATGGATGGATGATAGATGGATGGATGATAGATGGATGGTTGATGAATGGATGGTTGATGGATGGATGGTTGATGGATGGATGGTTGATGGATGGATGGATGAATGGATGGATGGATGGTTGATGGATGGATGGTTGATGGATGGATGATAGATGGATGGATGATAGATGGATGGTTGATGAATGGATGGTTGATGGATGGATGGTTGATGGATGGATGGTTGATGGATGGATGGTTGATGGATGGATGAATGGATGGATGGATGAATGGATGGATGAATGGATGAATGGATGAATGGATGAATGGATGAATGGATGAATGGATGAATGGATGAATGGATGAATGGATGGTTGATGGATGGATGGTTGATGGATGGATGGTTGATGGATGGATGGCTGATGGATGGATGGATGGATGGATGGATGATAGATGGATGGATGGATGGATGGATGATAGATGGATGGTTGATGGATGGATGGTTGATGGATGGATGGATGGATGGTTGATGGATGGATGGTTGATGGATGGATGAATGGATGGATGGATGAATGGATGGATGGTTGATGGATGAATGGATGGATGGATGGTTGATGGATGGATGGATGAATGGATGGATGGATGGTTGATGGATGAATGGATGGATGGATGATAGATGGATGGTGGATGGATGGATGAATAGATGGATGAATGGATGGATGGATGGTTGATGGATGGATGGATGATAGATGGAAGAGAGAATAAGAGTAGAATACAGTGAAGAGTGAAGGGATTAGGGTTAAGTTCCACTTCATCCTCCCTTCCCGACATGAGGAATTCTGAATGGTGACATGTGATGTATACTGAAAGGAAGTCCAATGGAGTATTGGACGTATAGGACAAAGTGGACGTACAGTATATGACATACAGGGCATATTGGAGTTATTGGACGTATAGGACAAAGTGGACTTACAGTATATGACATACAGGGCATATTGGAGTTATTGGACGTATAGGACAAAGTGGACGTACAGTATATGACATACAGGGCATATTGGAGTTATCGGGCGTATATGATGTATAATGACTTCACGTCAGCTGACTAAGTCATATGACTTAGGAGACATATGACTCCTTGTTAGTGCCGCTCCGTGACATGACTTACAGATGCATAAGATGCGTGGGATGCATAGGATGCATGCATAGGATACATAGGATGCATAGGGCATATAGGACTGATAGGGTGTATAGGACATGTAGGACATGTAGGTCATATATGACGTATATCCCATGTACTGTATACTGCATGTATGCCACGTACTGTGTATCCCATGTACTGTGTATGCCATATACTGTTTATGTACTGTGTATGTACTGCAGCATGTACTGTGTATGCCATGTACTGTATACAGCATGTACTGTGTATGTACTGTGTATGTACTGTGTATGTACTGTGTATGTACCGTATACAGCATGTACTGTGTATATACTGTGTATGTACTCCAGCATGTACTGTGTATCCGATGTATTGCATACGTAGCCCATGTACGGTGTATGTACTGTGTATGTAGTGTATACAGCATGTACTGTGTATCCCATGTACTGTGTATGTACTGTGTATGTACTGTATACAGCATGTACTGTGTATCCCATGTACTGTGTATGTACTGTGTATGTACTGTGTATATACTGTGTATGTACTGCAGCATGTACTGTGTATCCCATGTACTGTGTATGTCGTGTGTATGTAGTGTATACAGCATGTACTGTGTATGTAGTGTGTATGTAGTGTATACAGCATGTACTGTGTATGTAGTGTGTATGCAGTGTATACAGCATGTACTGTGTATGTCGTGTGTATGTAGTGTATACAGCATGTACTGTGTATGTAGTGTGTATGTAGTGTATACAGCATGTACTGTGTATGTAGTGTGTATGCAGTGTATACAGCATGTACTGTGTATGTCGTGTGTATGTAGTGTATACAGCATGTACTGTGTATGTAGTGTGTATGTAGTGTATACAGCATGTACTGTGTATGTAGTGTATGCAGTGTATACAGCATGTACTGTGTATGTCGTGTGTATGTAGTGTATACAGCATGTACTGTGTATGTAGTGTGTATGTAGTGTATACAGCATGTACTGTGTATGTAGTGTCCAGGATAGTCCAGGATAGTCCAGGATAGTCCAGGATAGTCCAGGATAGTCCAGGATAGTCCAGGATAGTCCAGGATAGTCCAGGATAGTCCAGGATAGTCCAGGATAGTCCAGCACACCTCAAACATCAACCTCATTACGATGATGAAGGTGGAACATTGAAGATCATCCATGGCCCATTCACGTTGTCGTCATGGCGGGTGAAAGGTGTGTTTATGGTACATGTTGGCCGTGATATCACGTATGATCCTCCATAGCTTCACGTTGTCGTCATGGCGGGTGAAAGGTGTGTTTATGGCGACACGTTGGCGGTGAGCCCTGATAAATGGATCACATATGATCCTCCATAGCTTCTGTTCCACATCCTTCCCTTCCATCCGTTTCTTTGGAATAGACTCCATGTCAGCTTTAAGTGTGCATGTTCATTTCATGGCGACCAGAAGGGAAGGTTGACCAATCACGATAAAGCGGTATCCGCCCAAAGCTTTGCCCAGCATGGATGTCCGTTAGGAGACTAACATTGTCTTCTTCTTGCTTTTGGGAATACCACCTACTTTGGGCTGCGTTTGCCGTCATTTACAAGTGTCCCTGAATGCGGCGACAACTTCTGTCCCAGGAGTTATGTCATGCACCTGAATGCACCATTTTCGAAACAGCTGGAGCAGCACTGACAGCAGTTTGCTAGTTTGAATCCTGCTTGTTGAGTATGAAGTGTCCATGATCTGACTGGAATCTTCCCATGGTGTCCCAAGTCTATATAGTATAATAGGATCTGAAATACAGAAATCCATATGAGCACCACTAAAGGCTCACTGAGGGGGGAATCTCCATCCCAGTGCCAGGTTGTTACGGCGGGGGCCGTGTGGGACCGACTGGAACGCCGATAGAAATGACAGGCACTCGTCATTCCCACGTATTTATGGTGGATAGGATGCACACTTGACCACTGCCTCCTTCCTGCTGCTCTGCTCCTCACTGTGAGGCATTCAGGCATGCTCGTAATTATCAGTGGTAGGCGCAAATTGTTTTTCATTTGGATTCACATGCTCCCTATGGCAGTTGACGTACCCCACCTTGGGAAACCACTGGTACAGATGATTATGGTTATTGTGTTTACACTATAGATGATTATTATGCTTACATTCTAGATGATTATTATTATTATTATGCTTACATTATAGATGATGATTATTATGCTTACATTCTAGATGATTATTATTATTATTATGCTTACATTATAGATGATGATTATTATTATGCTTACATTATAGATGATTATTATTATTATTATGCTTACATTATAGATGATGATTATTATTATTATGCTTACATTATAGATGATGATGATTATTATGCTTACATTATAGATGATTATTATTATTATTATGCTTACATTATAGATGATTATTATTATAATGCTTACATTCTAGATGATTATTATTATTATTATGCTTACATTATAGATGATGATTATTATAATGCTTACATTCTAGATGATTATTATTTATTGGGAGGTGATTTAAGGTGATGATATGAAATGTGTGAAATAAATCCAAGCTGACTTTGAGTGACATGGCGTCCATGACCAATCCAGAGTGAGCAGATAGCGTAGACGATCAATCCAAACGTGACGTTTATTGATCCAAGGTGAGGTTACACAGCCAGAGCCACCTTGTCCATGAACTTGGCCATCCTGATGTCTCGCTTGGAAAGGCCGCCGCAGTCGTGTGTCGTCAGCGTGATCTGGACCTGTCACGCGCACGCACAGGTGAGGCGTGGCTGTGGGAGGTGGCCACGTGTCCAGGCGTTACCTTGTTGTAGGCGTTGAACCACTCGGGGTGATGGTTGATCTTCTCCGCCTGCAGCGCCACGCGAGACATGAAGCCGAAGGCCTGGAAAAGCACATGACAACCGTGACCTGTGGCGCCGCATCACGGTGCTGATGTGACCTTGGCGTCGTGGCCCTGCCTTCCACGCTACTGTATGGGCGTACAGCATAGTAACAGTATTTGTACTCATGTCAAGTGTACTTTGGTGGAGAATGTGTAGTAACAAGTATTTGTACTTAAGTCTAATGTACTTTAGTGGAGAACGTGTAGTAGCAAGCATTTGTACTTTGTACTCAAGTCAAATGTACTTTAGTGTAGAAAGTGTAGTAAATGATGTGATGTGATGTGGTACCCCCCCCCCCCATCTACGCCACGGCACGTGTGCAGACGTCCACGTGTGCGGACGTGGCCTGGTGTTTGGACTTGGCATGTGGCCGCTCCCCAATCAGGCGCGGGCCGAGGCAGCCATTACGCCGGGCGTAATTATCATGCGGCGAAATCCCTCGTCACGCTCGGGTCATTTCGGAGCAATTTCCCTCTGCAATCTCAATTAGGGCCAAAACGCTTCCTCCTTAATTCAATCACTGACCGCCATTGTTTACACCTGACACGGCTGGCAGGGGAAATTGCATTCAGCCTTTTCTTCTTCTTCTTCGTACTCCTCCACGGCAATTTTAGGAGACGTCCCGCTCAGAGGAGTCGTAACACGACCTGCGGCCCGACCCCATTGCTTAGCGAGCACGCCGCCTCCCCATCAATTCACCTAATTGGCATATTCCTGAAACTTGACCTCGCTGCCACCAATTTGCCTTCCCGGCCGTCTGCTTTGTCTCAGCGCCGCCCGTCCGCTCGTCCTGGCAGCTGCTGTCCTCGCTCCACGCCACGGCCGTCATGGCCGCCCATGCCGCTTTCCTGCCGTTTTCCTGCCGCACCTCACCCCCTCACATGCCGCTTTCCGGCGTGTATATACAGTATATACCATCCATACATTTTCTATGCAGCTTATCCTCACTAGGGTGGGGGTATGCTGGAGCCTATCTCAGTCTTGGGGGAGAGGCGGGGGGCCACCCTGGACTGGTGGCCAGCCAATCCCAGGGCACATATAGACAAACAACCATTCACACTCACATTCAATGAAGTCAATGAAGCTAGCATGTTTTTGAAATGGGGGAGGGAAGGGGAGTATATGGGAGTATATATATATATATATATATATATATATATATATATATATATATGTATGTATATATTTACAAAGAAAGCTGGGATAGGCTCCAGCACACCCGTGACCCTAGTGACGATAAGCGGTATAGAATATGTGTATATACGTATATACATACACATGTGTATATATACATATATTATCTATATACATATATATATTATCTATATACATATGTATATACATATACGTATATACATATATATTATCTATATACATACGTATATACATGTATACACACACACACACATACACACACACACACACACACACCTGTGACCCGTCATAGTATAATATATAGCTAAAGTATTATTACTTTAGAAAAACTATTTTTGTTGTTCTTGTGTCCTCTCCTGCCAAAGACTTTCCTCTGGCTTCTGATTGGCTAAGACGCTTTACTGTTTGGGTTAGGCTGCCA
Organism: Doryrhamphus excisus; assembly: GCF_037039965.1. Taxonomy (NCBI): domain Eukaryota; kingdom Metazoa; phylum Chordata; class Actinopteri; order Syngnathiformes; family Syngnathidae; genus Doryrhamphus; species Doryrhamphus excisus. The sequence continues at coordinate 95,984 of NC_136377.1, read as the reverse complement.
CCTTGTGGCATGCAGTAAGGATGGAAATATTACCCAGTAGGCCAGAGGTAGGGAACCTATGGCTCGGGAGCCAGGTAGGGCTCTTTTGATGACTGTATCTGGCTCTCAAGCATTTCTTACCACAATAAAAATGTATTTTTGCTAACATTTTAAAGTAAACCATCACAGAAATGACTGTTAAAAATAATATTCAAAATCAACAACTTTCTTATGCATTTTAATTTGTCCATCTATATTCTGCTGCAATACGGCCAACCATATCTATCTTTCCTGATGATATTTTCCAGGTCAAACACCAAAACTTGATTATTACTGGGTAATGCTGTAGTCTACCTCGGTCATTGAGATGTCAAAAAAACATGTAAATGTAAACTTTCCTCCTTTAGTCAAATAGCTAAAGCTGCAGAACCAAGCCTTCTGACGAAGATGGCCAAAAGAATGAAATATATACGGAGAACGGTGCAAAACTATGCAGCAGCAGAAGTTGTATTAATGGCAACAAGTATTTGATTTATTATTAGACACCGCGCTGCTCACGAAAGTGTGCTGGCCACACCCCATTGGCGTGGGGTAGTGTGCCTGGTCTACGTAATTAGAGCCCATTATCTAAAACTGTTGGTCTTACATAAAAATGCACACATTTTATTGTATTCAATGTTTAAAAAAATTTATATGGCTCTCCCAGATACACATTTTAAAATATCTGGCCTTCATGGCTCTCTTAGCCAAAAAGGTTCCCGACCCCTGCAGTAGGCAGTACTGCTCTCTGGACTTTGGAGCAAACACCCGGGGTTCGAATCTCCACGTGTAAGCATCATTGGTATTCGTCAGGAAAGCCATCCGGAATATAAAATGATCAAGACAAAATCACAATGCGGATCTAAAAGATCCACTCGGGCCACTCGGTCACGGGAACAAGTCGAAGGAAAAAGAAGGTTGTACTGCTTCCTGTATTTATCATACATATCCATCGTATACGTATGATAGAAGTAGAGGGTATAGATACCGTATGGATGGTAATAAAGTGTGTACTTAGTGTACCTAACGGAAGTGAAAGATGGGGGGGGGGGTGACTCCCCAAGTACAAACAATTTGGGAGGGGTCTGAAGGCAAGTGTCCTGCTTCGAAGCTTCTCAGGCGGGCGGCACCCCCTGGGGGAGGTAACGGGAGTGGCCGGACCCAATGGGCAGCCGAGTGGCGGCACTCGGGGACAAGCTCCAGCCCCTGTTTGGACCCCCGTGTCAACAGGGGTCAAGGATTCGGGTGCTTTGTTCACCCGGCCTGCAGTGAGCGCTGCGGGTCACGTGTTCGGTGTTGCCCCGCCCAGCCAGGCCCCACCCAATCGGCCACAGAGCTGTCAAAGTGGGATTATTTGACGTGACATGACGCAGACCCCCGCCTCCAATAATCAGAACCACCCGGCGGCGAGGGGGCATTTGCTGCTATTACGTCGTGATTGTCACACAAGCCGGGATGAGACGCTCCTGCCGCCGCCTGGAACACATGTCTGTTATTTACGGATCGCCTTTCCGCTGCCGCCACGCCGCCCGGAGGGGGCTTAGGAACCCCCGCTCCGCCTGCCAGGAATAAATGCATGCAGACGCACGTGCACGCACCCACAGCCTGGTGACGCACCTCATCACTTGGCTCCGCCCCGACTGGAAGAAGTTAAAGGGCAGCCATGATGATGATGATGGTACTTACACAAACAACTACACTAAACATCAACAAGTACACACTTGTACTAACACATAAACACTAAAAACACAACTACACTAGCACCTTTCATATACACTTACACTAGCTACACGATTCAACTATTCAACTATTCAAGGGCCATACGGTGTCACTCAAGGGCGATACGGTGTCACTCAAGGGCGATACGGTGTCAATCAAGGGCGATACGGTGTCTAAAGGTGATACGGTGTCTAAAGGTGATACAGTGTCTAAAGGTGATACAGTGTTATTAAAGGTGATACGGTGTTATTAAAGGTGATACGGTGTTATTAAAGGTGATACAGTGTTATTAAAGGTGATACGGTGTTATTAAAGGTGATGTGTGTCATTAAAGGCGATGCGTGTTGAGGTGATGAAGGATACAACAAAGGATCTCAGGATGCCATCACAGGATATTTGTGTGCTCCAAATAGGATCAATGAAAAAAGTGTTCATCGTTCATAACACCCACCTGCCCACACCATAACCCCACCCCCACCATGGATCCCTCAGAAGGAGATTCTGAAGTTGGGACAGACTGGGACAATCCGGATCAGATGCCAGGAGGAGGCAGCGAGGGTGCTGAAGCTCCACATGAAACTCTGAAGCAATCCGATTGTTTGCGGAGGAAAGCATAGCGCTGGAACCGGCGAGCGGCGAGACGACCACCTGGCTCGTCTCAGCCTAATGCCATCTGACGTGTGGCGGTAAGAGGAGGCCTCAGCGCCGCCGGCAGTCTGCGGGGGAGGTCAGCGCTTCAAAGGCGGGGAAGTGTAAAAAGACCACTGTTGGAGGGGCTAAAACAAGCACAGGGATTAGAGGAAGTCCGCTAAGTGGCCTTGAGAAAAAAACAAGAATCCATCAGGATCGGCTGACCTCAACTTCTGCTGTTAGCATTTGACACCAGAAGATAAGACGAGGGTCACGACCTGTCCACACCCGAACCTTCCTGGGCCGACACACGGTGTAGGATCACTAAATAGTCACGTCCATCACTCCATAAAAGGATGTCATACGTACGGCATGCCTACGGAAGGACTGTACCCATGGCCGGGTAGGACGCATTTGTGTCGGATACGCTATGCTGCCATGCAGGGCCGTTGTAGGCCCACCCATTGCCATACACACACACCAGTTTTGCCCTCCCCCCAATTGCCTGGACAATCTACCTGTTTGCCCCCCCCCCCCCCCCCGGCAACGGCACCAATGTATACAATGTACTTTTAAACCTGCAACACACGCACACAGAAAATAATTAGCACCCCAGTTCTCTTCCCACGGGCTTTGCGTGCTGTCTTCATTAGCTTGGTTTTAGACGTGTGGCTCCAGGCTGTGCTCCCCATGTTCCATCAACACAAACAAACATCATCCAGGACTACCGTCACCTCTCAAAGGTACAGAGATAAAAACTTCTATCTGCAGTCAAGTACGAGTTAAGAATGGCAATTAAGCCCTAATGTGTGTGTGTGTGTGTGCGTGTGTGTGTGTGTGTGTGTGTGTGTGCGTTGGCTGCTGTCAAGGTGACAAACGCACCTGGTTAAAGGTTTTAAAGTGAAACTCTTTAAAGATGGCATCGCGCTCCTCCACCTCCATCCAGCCAGCGGCTCTCAACTCCATCACCTGCTGGTCTCGGTCAGCCGGGGACAGCCAATGAGAATCTGATGACTGGGCGCACACACACACACACACACACACACACCTTCAAATGTCAATAATCTCAATTTCTTCCCTTTGTATTTTTAATTCATTCATCATGGAGCCACCCACGGCCTTACAAAGCGGTTGATGTGGGGGCCGAGAAGGGCAAAGCACAAACCAAACTATAGTTAGACCACCTGGACCACCCGGAATGGGGTCGTACCCCGGTTTTACCCTCATTCAAATATTTCATATACTGCTGTAGTACATCTGTTCCTTGCGTCTGATAATCATGTGACACCTTTTATGGCAAAACACAAAAAGCATGCTCTATATGAAAGCTTGGACTTCTTCACTTTGAAATGATTGTCCTCGTTTTTATTTATTTTTGGATAAGATTAAAATGACTACAGCAGTACTACGGCAGTATATGAAATATTTGAATGAGGGTATAAGGGGTACAACCACCTTCCCGGTATAAACCCCCCTTCCGGGTGGCCCAACTAATCTGTGTTTCTTTTTCTTTTGTATTTTGCATTCTCTGCTACAAGGATAAACCGGAACAGTGGCTGATCCACGTTATCACTTCCTAGAACTGTGGGACTTGGTACATTCCCATTCTGGGTGGTGATTTTTTTGCTTTTTCCGATGGGGTGCCATGGCAGGTCGAATCCACCAGATGGCAGTGTGGCGCCAAAGAGGAGAAATAACAGACGAACTAATGGAGACAGTTCTGAATGGGTTTGAAGAAATCTGTTAACATTATCGTTTACGTCCTACTGACAATGCCGAACGGTCTGGAAATGCTGCTCTGTAATGTGGAGTGGACATTATGTTCTTAAAGAACAACCGAGACCAGGAATGAACACACTTAGCAAACGGGTCCTTTACGAGCCAAGGGGACGTTCATAAAGCTGGATATTGAAGCAACTGAGCGATGCACAGTCCAAAGGTGTTTGCCGACGTACACAACGGGGCCAAAGAAGCTCAAAATGTGCTACAACTCGAGGTTAAAGTCTGTCATTTACAGGTGCCCGACTTTGTCCTTGTTTGACACCGTTTATCTATGGAGTTTGGCGGAAGTTGTGCCACAACGGGAAGGTCGGCTTGTAGCCGGACGATTACTGATGGATGAACAGAAAGCAGCATGAAAACTGCTACTTAAACTGCCGTGTGATGTATCGACACTGTATCGATTGTGTTTGTGTTCGCTTTCCATGGGCGACTATCACAACACTCACCATTCTCGAAGTCCCGGCGAAAAAAGGCTTGGAAACTCTCAGCCTGACAAGAATGTTGCTCAATCGCGGGCTAAATATTAACATTTTTTATTTTAATGTTCAAATATTAACCAGCTCGTGTTGAAAACGTCCAGTTGTGTCCTACTTCCACCAACTAGTGGTGTGTCGGTCGCGAACGAATCGGCTCTTCGGGCCGGCTCGCGTCTCGGCAGCCCTTAGGTTTTTTCCTCGCCTTTTTTCTGTTAAAGGCGAATGTAATTGGTCAAGATGCGTGGCGGCGGGTATCCACGCTGAGGGGCGTGGATGGGGGCCAAACACGTTAGAGCCGATTAGTTCCGGAGGAATTTAGTCCCCTGCATGGGACAATAGGTACACAAAATACAGTAGTTACTGGAGAACTCATGAAGAACATAACGACCAAGGCACATGCATTTAGAGTAGTTACTGAGGAACTAGTGAGTGGTGGCTAGGGTTTGGTAGGTTGGTTCCTCGTTGTCTACCTATAACAAGATATTTGTAGCTGTTCACTGAGGTCTGATTAAAATCTATTTCCATTTGATATCATGTATTTGTTTCACATAAGTGCTTCACTCTCCACAATACACAATATTCTGTTGATCATAAACTGAAACCAAATCAAATCTAAGAACCCACTCTTGAGGGAGCCGAGTCAAAAGAATCGGTTCCCTAAAAAGTGATGAAATCCCCATCACTACAGCCAAGCAACCCATCCTCAGTCAGGTGTGGATGCACCGTGAAATATGGATACTTTCAATATGGCTCCTCATGTGCTAAATTCCATATTGCTACTTTTGATACTTGAGTCAATGGAAATGTTTGTCTGTCAAAACGATGACTGATTGTAAAGGGAACAATGTGTGAATAAGGCTTTCAGTAGTTCTCCATGAATGGCTTGTTTTATTATTTTTTTCATTTTGAAGAAATACCAAAATGACATATTTGGTATGATTTTGTCCCGTGTTGTTGTACATCATGTAAATCACCCCGCAACCTCAATATGCTTCAAGCCAGAAACATGTATTAGCATTCATTACAACTGATGTCATCAACTGAACGACCAGCCTGGGATTCTTTATGCTATGATCGGAAACTCAAGGGACACCAGGTCCATCAGAACCTGATTTTTACCAAGTAAGGATCGGAGAACGATGTAGCTGTCCACTTCACTGCCTGACTCAAATGTACACTTTCTCATTGCAAGACTGCCTGGCAGGGACATCACAGCATATCATGGCAATGCCCCGTCAGTGCGCGGACCTTTAACCCTCCTGGGAACATCCACATGGAAAACGTCCTAGTGGAGCTTCCATGACATCTCTCGTCTTCAGTCCTGATGCTCGTGTTCCTGGCCCGGGATCAGCCATCGGATGCTGTCAGTCCTCAGGATGCCGTAGGCGGTGAAGGCCGCGATGAAGAGCACCGAGAACACCAGCAACCAGTCCACGCTCTTCACCGGCACACCGGGCAGCGGGCCCAGGTGGTCGCCGTCCGTCACAATCCCCTCTGGCCCCGCCTCCAAGCCTGACGGACACAACCTCGTTGGCGGTGAGGTCTTCGGACTGTGTCATGGTTCCACCTACCCGTCTGGTTGCTGATGAAGGAGGTGAGCATCTCCAGCGTTCTCTCCGTGTGGTTGAATCGAGCCATGGGTTTGGCTCCTTGGAAGAGAAGGATGTTGGGGACCGCCACCGTCCCGAATCTGGTGGACAGGCTGCCACCACAAACAATACCGTATCATTGTTTTTGTTATCCAAATCTAGGGCTTCTCTTCACATTTCTTAGCTAATGCACAACATCAAACCAAATGAATGGTTTGCTGGCTAAATGAGAATGGGAATTGACTTGCTACCTTGAAGGCTTTAAGGTGCTCACCTGCTGTGCTGTGAGGCATCTAGGGCCAGGAAGTGCATGGTGGGAAACACCCGAGGCAGAGCGTTGAAGTGAGGCGCCAGTCTGGCTGAGAACTGGCACCAGGTGGTGAAGAAGAGCACGATGGAGCACTCTGTTCCATTGGCGTTGAGGAACTCCATCAAGTCCTGCCAGTGTCAACAAGTTCATTATTAGTAGTACTTTGAGCGGCTCTTATGCGAGCATTCAATGTGCCTGCTTTGTGCTCATGCTGTGACATTTGATCACGCACCTGTGAGGCGTTGAGAACCTGCACGGTGAAGGTGTCTGTGCCTGTGATGTTCCTCCTATCACAGGTGACCTTGTAAGTCTTGGTGGCCTCCGTGTTCTTGTCTTCTGCAGCAGCGTGCACCATGTCCAGTGTCACCTAACAACAAGCATCCACCTTCACACCATGTGGACACTAGAGCCGCAACCATTATGCGCATAATTCCAATACCTCGATTACAAAAAGTAGTCGAGGGGGGGTTTCCGCGTTTCAAATAATCGCTTACGTCACCAACGTGCCTACGTCACGCACGGAGGACAAAGAAGGTAGTGGGTGTTTGAACACATGGGAGGATTGAAGGGGCAAGAAAAAGTGGCAAGAAAACGAAGGACAAGGAAAATTAAACATAAACAAACAGACAGACAGAAAATGTGGCTAAACAGCAGTTGAAAACACCACTGTGACGTCTTAACGTTTTACGTTCTACAGCTTTAACGCCGTGCTTCGCGGTCGCTGTCGCTGCTTGCCACTGTGCTCAAACAATGAAATCCATCATTGGCTTAAGATTTTGTTTTGTTACCCTCATTTCGGCAAAGTTTTCTTGAAATAATTGTCTGTGTTTGTTGTATCTTTAATGGTTGCTAAGCCGTGAACTCAACTAATGAACGACCTTTTAAGAACGAGACTGGGGGAACTCTCAACCTCCATCAAAGTATTGTCCTGTTTCCTTTTTTTCCAAAAAAACACCTCATACTCAACACCGCAAGTGAAAGCTGTGGTTTTGAGTTAGTTCAATCCATTTTTACTGCTTACTGTTATTTGTTCTATTTTGTTCCACATCCACCTTTTCCTCAACAGCCCTAGTGGACACATTGAAAAAGATCTTCTTGCCTGCTGTGATGCTTCAGCATTCTCCTCCTCCTGGGTGACCCCCACACACTCCCCGTCCTCACAAGGTGGCGAGAAGCCAGACTGGAAGTCTTTCATATTTTTAGGGAAGAGCGACTTTATGTCAGACGGGTTGATGGAGGCCTCGGTGCCCATCACTGCGTCAGCGATCTCTGCGGTCTTGAACTGCCTCTTGGCTGCTTTAGGGTCTGAAGACTCCACAAACCCGGAGCTGCTCTCCAAGGCCGACTCTGTTGCTTCTTCTGCCAGCACCAGCTCGTCATGCTCTGTCAAGTAGATTAGTTACACTCATTTCAAATAATGCAGTTTAATATATTTTCATGAATGTGCTTCTTGTTATTATATCCATATGTAGATTACATGCCAGTAAGACGGCTAAAACTAAACGAATATCCAGTATCTTACCACTATAATTCAGTGTATCCCCTTTTACTGTAATGTTTTGCTAGCATAGCAGCTAACCGGTGTCTTACCGTTCGATGCCAAAGACAAAAAGCTCACGGCGCCTGGCTGACACAGGATGAACATTACAACACAAAACGTACTATGATTCTTCAACATAGCCGACATGTTTTCTTCTTAAATTGCGACCAACTACAAACGCCGTTAAGACGCGTTTGAGCGTCGAGAGTACAGTTCGGCTACATCGGCTAAAGCGGAAGCAAACATCCCTTGCTCCAGGCGGACGGATTACAGTGTGGCACACAGTCGCCATTAGTTTCCGTTTGTTGATCTAGTTGTCAAGCGAGCAACTGTTTATTAACATTAAATATGAATAAAATATATACATCAATGAATATGATTTTATGTACGTCAATGGGTTGTTTAATCAAAGTTTATTATTGTCCTCTAATGATTTGATAATGACATCTATTTACAGTCAAGACAACACTTCAATCAAAATCTTAAAAGCATCAGCACAAGTTACGTTTACATTTATTACACAACTTTAGAACATTCAACAACAATCATGCAGGAATAAAATGAATCGCCTTCGAGTCTTGATAAGTCAGCATCCACTGAGGCGTCAACTTCGTCTTTTACAACAAAAAAACCTCTTGAGCTTATGATGGCAATAACAAATATCCAAATAGCAGACATATTACACTATTTTTGACGTATTTCAAAATGACCTCAATGACAAGGAAACTATTTCGGTCAGAACCGATTTAAAATACCTGCTGGACCTTCCAGTAAAGAAAAATAATTGAAGGCTACATCATCATTTAGAGCACATAACAGCACAATTGTGTGGTTCCAATTCTGCTTTTGATGCGTCGATGAAATTTGGAGGTTGATGACATGACAAGGTGTGAAGTACACCACAACTCTGCAATGACTCGGCTTGCCGGATGATGTCCACCTGTCGCTTCTCCGACGCTTGCTAACCACGGAAAGGGTCGTCATCTCTTTGGAAATATCAACATTGGCTACATCTGTGTTCCACGAATTCCAAAAAGAAGCCGGGGGTGCGTTGAGGCGCCACCACTACAACTTAATGCGATCTACGCAAAATGGCCAGAGGACATTTCACACGACCCTCGCCTTCGCTCCACAATCATACTACCTTTCATAGCACGGTGCTCTGGAAGTGCCGTTTCTTTGTTTTATGACACTAAACCTCCCGCGGTGGTGTCCCAAAATGAGATAATATTCTTTGGTAAAGGCGAGTGTCAACCGTCAGACAACACGACACATAAAGTGAGTACTTACATCTAACCATACACCAATAATCATGAAAATGACTAGTATTAATGTTACTACTGTACAACGACTGACACTTTAGTGCAACTAATTGAGCTGTTTCGATGTTGCTCTAATTATGGTCATGGAAGAATCGTTCAAAACTCGCGATTAAGTGAATTGGGACTCACGGGTGCTAATGTACACGAACTCGATGACTTACTCAACCCTGCTACTAATTAGGGAACACGGCACATGCCGGGCAAGTCGGGGGACGGGCTGAAACTGTGTTGGACCGAGGTAAACAGAGTACCCGGTTCATTTCAGTGGGCGCCTCTTAAGAACTCGAGTCATGACGATGACGATCAGGTTTCCCCTCACTAGCTTGAGTGCTTCTAAACACACGTAGTTTGCGTATAATGAACACGACTAGCAAACAGATTGGCTGAGTTTCCAACAAATATGATCATCATAAAAGTACTAATTATGTCATTGCATCGACTCAGCTGAAAAGAACACAAAAATAAATTAAAAACTAGTTTCCATGAAAACGAGTTTTTCTCCACCGTGGAGAAACAGCGCCCTCTGTCGGCATACTGAAACTCAACGGCAAATCACAAAGCTCAATCGGGCTTTCATAATACGTAGGAAGGACTTGTCAAAAGACAGAGCAGTTTTCTCGTGAAAGCAGATTTGTGTCTGGGACGGTGACTGTGGGTGCGATACGTCGTGCCCATGGCAACAAAGGGACGCCACTAGCCCTTTAGCAGGTGAGTGCGGGGTCACAGACATCCTTCTTGTTTACAGAGTGGGTGACACTTGCATGCATTAATAATTTAGACACAAAGTGGACGCGTGGAAAAAGTGCTACATGTAGCCACACTTGTGAACACCAAATCCCTGATAGTCTCACTTTCACATCATGCGACACTAAAAAAAAACCTTGTCCACCACCACAGCTGTGAGTGAGCACATCTGATTGGTGTTGCGTTCAAAGGATCCATTGACGTGGGAATCCTTGGTGTTGTGCATCAGGAATGTGCCACTCCCTGGCAATGACAGCGATGATAGAAGGCTGATAAAAACAGTGAGGAGGAATCCACCTCACTCTGGAGGACTCTTGTCCTTGCACAAGGGTTCACACAGGATGTCCTTGTGAGGGAGGGGGTACGGGAAGGCGGCCCCGCTACAACCGCCGCTGTATGTCAGTTTGTTGAGGCGGGAGAGGCCCTTGATGCTGCCGGGGGGTCGCCCAGGGCTCACTTTGTAGCCCGCGGCCCTGGTGGTGCCCAGTGGCCGGCCCGGGCTCGTCTTGAAACCGGCGGCTCTGGTGGTGCCGAGGGGGCGCCCTGTGCTGGTCCTGTAACCCGCCAGCTTAGTGGTGCCCAGCGGGCGCCCCCTCCGTCCTGTCTTCCCGGCGCCTTTGCTCTTCTTTTTGCCCTCGTCTCCTCCCACTGCTGCCGCCGCCACCTCTGGATCACCGCTTTTGACACCCGGGAGCTTCAAGGATAGCTGTGGGTCACCCCCGAGAACTTCCTGTCTCGGGCACACCATGGTCTTGTGGCTGGGAGCAGGTAGCGCCATGGGGGCCAGCGTCATCTGGAGTGACGGCGGAGGTGGGGGGGGGTAGAACTTGTTGGGCTGTGTGGTGCAAAGGTCAAAGTGAGTGGCCGGGTGATGGTTGTCCTCCGCCAGGCACGAAGGCCGTGCGTTCATGCAGAAGTCGCCGCTTGTCACCTGGCGCATCATCTTCTGTGTAAGACACACACATGTTATTTACTGCATAGACGGGTATGATCAATCAGTCATGATTTTAGGGCTGTCCGAGTTAACACCGCTTGCCTTGCTTACTGCTTGCTTACCAATTGTTTTGTGACACACGATGAACGTGTGCACGCCCTGTTTGACCCTCAGCCCACACCGTAGTTTGAGTAAAGGCAGCTGTGGATGTGGAGCCAAAAGCGGGAAAAATATTGATGAGAAATGGAGAAAGAAAAGGCTATTTGGATTGTTAAGTTTGGCTTCAAAGCCATGGCAGGTGGCCCTCTCCACAAGACCAAAGTTATTTGGATCTGTCGCCGGAAATTGACTTGTCACCAAGTACGTCGTCTGCCAATACTGCAATGAATGTATTTGTTATTGTCATTTAAACAGTGGTCCCTTGGCATGGTGTCCCAACTAACCAGTGTTTATCAAATGAGAGTCTACTCTTGGCTGATTTTTTTGCTTTGAAGTGTGAGCTGAAATTTGAGTCAGGGGCCACTAGTTACTAACGGGCATAGCCGAGGACAGCTATTTGGGGGCTTGTGTCCATGTGAGCTTGGCTGAAGACCAGCACGGATGTAAATAGCATTAGCATTAGGAAGGATCTACAACATTATAACCATCTTATGGATCTTACTTATGATGTATTGTGTAAAAGTAAGACAGGACCAACATGTCACAAAATGAATCCAGAGCCACAATCCACCAGCACGAGCCTGGAGAACAGATATCCACATTAGCCCTCCATAAGCTCATCACATCTCACCTTGATGCTTTCCCACATAGTATCAGCATGTGTTTATTTTATAATGTAATCATCAACAAATTGAGCCGTTGACTCGAGTCAAATGAATGGTTGTTTTTAAACAAGTTGGGTTTTTTTAATCCTCTGTGAATCTCGATGCATATTGAATCATTTACCACCAAAGAGATTCATATCCTTACTTACTATTAATAAAACGTCTTTCAATCGGCAATCAATTATTTTAATCGACTGACAGCCCTAATTGATTTAAAACAATTGATTACTTATCCTATGGCTAGGTAATGTAGCTATGACGGAAGACCGGCAGAGGTCGCTCTTGACTCATGCCCAACTAGCTTACTGCAGTAGAAACAGGGATTGCAGTTTTTAAAAAATCACTTTCGTTTTTGTACATTTTTAAACATGCACCCGTCCTCAGAGTGCGGGCAGGGCTGGAGCCTATCCCAGCCGACTCTAAGTAAGGCTGACACTGCATAGACGTCCCGGTGCATGCAAGATTCCAAATCATAAACACTAGTGCATGCATGGTTCCAAATCATAAACACTAGTGCACCATGTGGCCTCCGGGTGCATGGCTGATTCCAAGTCATAAACACACTTACACTGCATACTGCTAAAATAATGTGAATGGGGTCAGAATGCCAATAACAATAATAAGAGGCATTCTTTCAGAAATAAGATTAGCAACCAAAAAATAATGTTTGTCTTTATAAGGGCAACTTTGTTTTCAAAATGTTCGAAAAAAGCGTTTAAAAACTTTTGTAAATCAACCACCAACATGATTTTCTGGGATTTTAATATTTCAACATCATTTTCCATGACTTTCATAGCGAACAAAAACAATCATTAGATAAGGAAGAGAGGAGGTGTGTGCTACACGGTAAAGTAGTAGTGGCACACTCACTCGCTGGCATCTTTTCAAACATATCATTCATTAACAATAATGATACTCATTTCTTAGTAGCAGCCGGTGGAAGCCGTGGTTCTTATTTGGTGGACTTTTTGGTGCCCCACAAAGGCAACATTTGCTGTTAGCATGCAGGCTAACTCGGTCATGCCAATAGCCAACAAAGCGGACACCGTTTGTCCTGTTAACATTGTCCATATGAATAAAAGTAGTTACCTCTCCTAATTGTCGGCTGGCGTCGGCACAGAAAGAGTTAAGGAGCAAAAATCATCTTTCATCGCCTCAGAGCGCGAAATGATCCATTTTCACAAAGAAACCCTTTCATTCTGGCTAGCGGGCCGTCACCGCGTCGGACAGCCGACAAGCGAGCGTCAAGAAGATGCTAAACATTGGCCACAAATTGTGTTTTTTATTTTCTTTTTTTATCTCCGAGCCGCGAGGGTTTGGTTGAGAAAAGCCGCCATTTTCCATTAAAAATTCATAAGTGGCGAGAGCAGTTTGAGCATGCGCAGAGCGTCGATTATGAGGTATTTTCCTGCTTGCCTTTCCTTTGCCGGTAAAGATGTTTGCCGTCATTATTCTACATGTTTTTTTACCCCGATAAAACACAAAGACCTACATTCTCACAGTTTGGTTGCTGTATTAATTGATATTTGACTCAGTCAAGTATTGGTGCGAGGCAAATGGCACCACCCACTTCTAATGAATAATATACCAAGTACAGACTATTCAATAATGTAAAATGCAGTCAGCTAGATGGTGCAGCCACATCAATTCACACAAACGCCCATTTCCTCACCTCCATAATGATTTATTGACCGGTAAAAGTAAAAGCATCTTTTCTGCTGATGAAAAACGACATATTAAACCACAGACGGCTCAATGCTTCCTTCCTAGGACTTACTTTTACAGCTTGGAGGTAAAGCAAGCATCACCGGAAAGTCGAGTACACAGCAAAGAAAAGGAGGGCTACATAGAAAAAGCTGCAAAATGTAGGTGGGGATTTTTGTATGTAAAAAATGACTAAAATGTTCATGACACAAAGGACTCCTTTGCGTGCTTTGACTTTGTCCTTTACAAGACTTTGTATCGTCCTTTGCTTGTTGGCTGGTAGGAGTTTTGCTGTAACGAGAGGTTAGAAAGGTGATCAGTGAAAGCTTAAAGGATATTATGAAGACATAACAGTGGAACCTCGGTTAGCGTATGCCCCAATTAGCATGTTTTCCGCCACACGTCAAAAACGCATGCCAAAATGTTGCCTCAGTTAGCATAAACTGGTGTGCGTTCGAAAACAGAACATCCCTGTTAGCATCCTTAGCTACATCACCCGTCACTGAGGTCTGACTGACTCTCACAATCACAAAACACATTTTTATGGTTGTACAATTATACCTTTACGTGCATCAAACAATTGAAAATGGACAGCATGATGAATGAAAGGGATAAACAAACATACGTTGATCTTCACTGAAGATGCGACTCTTCCCAAAGACACAGTCTGGCAGCGAGATCCAAAAAGCTCCAGCAAGGGTTTCTATCCATGCTTTGAGCATGTAGTGACAGGTACATTCATGCTAACATGTCATACTTGTAGCATTTAGGGAACGTCCTTCCTCGGTGCAATGATTTCCCATAGCAACATAGAAAGGAACGCCAGGAACGCCACACCTAGCCTCCAAAACTAAAAGCTCCAACATGTAGTGGTACCTTTGGCTAGTGGCCTGAGGCATTGGGAGCCAGCGTGTGCTCAAGCTAGTAGCTAGTATCTAGCCGCTGTGGTGTGGCCAGGTGTCACTACACCACTAACGTAGTTCTTGGGCACAACAATGTGCTTCATATCAGCTCACGATTGTGGCTGGACAACAAGCTGGACTGGTCATGCAACACGGGGAAACTGTACAAGAAAGCTCAGAGCAGGATGTACTTCCTGAAGAGACAGAGCTTTCAACATCTGCAGGAAGCTCCTGTGGATGTTCTACCAGTCTGTGGATGCTGTGATGAAACTATGCTGTGGTGTTCTGGGGAGGGAGCACAATGAAAGCAGACCTCTCTAAGCTGGGGAAGCTGATCGAGCGGGCCAGCTCCGTGGTGGGCATGAAGCTGGACCTTCTGGCAACAGTGGCAGAGAGGAGGACCCTGAACAAGCTGCGGGTCATTCTGGACAATGCCAGCCACCCCCTGCACACTGTCACCAGCAGCCAGAGAAGCCTGTTCAGTGAGATGCTGCTGCTCCCCAAGTGCGGGACCGACAGACTGAAGAACTCCTTTGTCCCCCCAGAATGCATGTTGTCCTTTTCATTCATCATTTATATGCATGTTATCCCTTTCATTGATCATTTCTATACATGTTATCCCTTTCATTGATCATTTCTATACATTTATATGCATGTTATCCCTTTCGTTGATCATTTCTATACATTTATATGCATGTTATCCCTTTCATTGATCATTTCTATACATTTATATGCATGTTATCCCTTTCGTTGATCATTTCTATACATTTATATGCATGTTATCCCTTTCATTGATCATTTCTATACATTTATATGCATGTTATCTCTTTCATTGATCATTTCTATGTACAGTTTCTGTATGCATTTTGGTTAGGGTTGGATCACGTGGAAAGAATAAGGAAGGTTCCACTGTATGTGTATTGTATGTTAGTCACTTACTAGTCTGATGAGCTCCTCTTTGATAAGACGTGTGATCTCCGTTTTGGCTTTCTGCACAGCCAGTTCATTAGCACCTACAAGTAATGGCCATAGTGAAAATAAAGTGGAATCATTCATAAAACAAACATGTAGGACACTCGGAGCGTACTTTCTATTGCCAGGTAGATCTTGCGCTCTCCCTCTTTAGGCTCCTTGCCTGGAGGGAAATAGGTTCCTCTGATGGTGATGGCGGCTTCAGAGTATTCGCCAATCCTTTGCAGCGCTTCCTTGGACGTCACCTTCCAGCGTGCCGTCTGTGGAAGAGCACTTTCATGCTTTCATGCTTTCCGGCAGACATTGAAGGAACATGTGACGCGTATCTGACCTGCGGGAAGTCATTGATCTCCAGCTCCTCCTCATATCTCTTCACGGTCTCGGACTGTTCGGCCGCCTGCCGCTCCTCCTCCAGCTTCTCCACCGGGGTGTAGTTCAGCTTGGCATTGATCTTCTCTGCCAGCTGCTCGGCGATGGTTTTGGCTGACACAGAGGGGGACATGATCGTGCCGCCGCGTAGGATGGCGTTGGTGGCCTGTTGCATCACATCCTGGAGGTGCAGACAAACAAGTAATGTCTGGCCAACTGGAGGAAAGAGGCACGAGCAGCGCATTGTACCTGAGCTTCAGCTCCGAGGTTCTTCTGAGCATTGATCTTGAGAGCCAGCCGCTTGGCCATCTCCAGTTTCTGGATGTTCCCGGCAGACGTGGGGCCCAGCCCTGGCAGACCACCTGAGGCTGCAGCTGATGCGCCCACAGAGCCTGCAGCACTTGCCGCCGCACCAGGAGCGGTCAGGTCCTTCACCCTCTTCTTGGAGTTGAACATGCTCTCAATCTGCTCCTCAATCTGGAGGCAGAGGGCGTATGAATGGCAAACATAGATGAATAAAGACTTGACTCACATCCAGAGCTCCATCCTCATCATCTGAGTCCTGCAGGCCGAGTGCTGCCTTCTGCAGCTTCTTCCTCTCGTTGGCCAGGGCGTGTTCCGTCTCATCAAACTTAAAGCCCTTTCCAGAGAAGCCGCTGCTGCTCTTGATGGTCTTCCCCTCCTGCCAGATCGACAGATGAAGAAATGCAAGGATGCAGCTTCACAAGTTTGTTTTTTTTTTTTTTAAAAAAGGTCTTGTACCGCTCGCTGCTGGTCTTTGAAGGAGGCCCACAGCTGTTCCAGCTCAGCCGGGACAGGAGAGCCGGACAGCTCCAAAGCTTTGATGATGTCACCAGCGTAGCGGACCTGCTCCTCTGTGATGAATGTGTAGGCGTATCCCTGAAAAAGGCATCCCCGCCGTCAATGCAGCAATGATTCCAAAGCACAGCCAGTAGCAGGCTAGCACACCTTGTTGCCAGCTCTGCCTGTGCGTCCGGCCCTGTGGACGTAATCCTCATAGTGGTTGGGGCAGCTGTAGTTGACCACCAGGATGAGCTGCTTGACATCCAGGCCTCGGGCCGCCACGGAGGTGGCCACCATCAGCCGACATGCGCCGTTCTTGAAGTCGTTAATGATGCTGTCTCTGTCGTACTGGTCGATACCTGCGAAGACCACGAGCGCTTACTGGACACACTGACTGGATGGAAGCGTTCTCCTCTGGGGACCTACCTCCATGCAGGGACATGCAAGGGTATGAAGCTTTCATTAGGTCTTTGAGGAGACCGTCAGCATGCTCCTGTTTGTCCACAAAGATGATGACTGAGCCCTTCTCCTGATAGTGGCCCAAGATCTCCAGGAGCTTCAGGAACTTTTTGTCCTCCTCAATCACGAGCTACAGGAAGAAATATTAAACATGGTCATCATCAGCCATATTTTACTTCATTTACAGCATGCTTAGCAGCAAGAAGGGACACACTACCATTCCAGGAAGAAACAAAGTGAACTAGCCATGAATTAGTCAGCAACATGAATAATGCATGAATCAATGCAAGAATATACAATAAACAACTAATTCAATAATGCATGAATCAATGCAGATGGAACATATAATGAATGAACAAATGTCATGTATTCAATAATAAATGAAGACAGAAAAAACATAAAATGAATGAATGAATAAACAGACTTATCAATAATGGATGAATCGATGCAGAAATAAATACTGACAAACATATACTGAACAGAGAATAATGTATTCAATATCAAATGAATGAAATCCGAGCATAAACATACATAATGCATGACTAAATAATGAGTACATGAATAAGACTGAATGCAGGAATAACAAATGACAGCGTCCATCCCATACTTTTACTCCACACATTCATTCATCAAAGCTGGGGGTGTATCTGTGTGGAAGCTTGGATACAGGGGGCAGGGTCGGGTACACTGCCACCTCGCCATGGGTTTCCTCCCACATTCTAAAAACATTTGAAAGTGCACCAAACATGATCTCTTCCATTTGGGCACTTGTGTCATCTCCTGATTTTGCCGTCTAAGATGTATAAAATACGTCTTTGGGGCGAAGCTTTCTGATTGTAAAGAAGGTATAAATACATCTTTGGGTTAGTCCACAGCACAATGTGGTTTGTGCGCACACCATGGCAGACGAGAGAGTCCAAAGAGTGCAGAATGTGGCTTTCACAGAACCAAAGGAAGACTTACCACATGCTGTTCCACATCAGAGCAGACCACGCTGCGACCTCCCACCTGGATCTCAAGGGGCTTAGCCAGGATCCTACGAGCCAGGGCTTCCATGGCTCTGGGAAAGGTGGCGGAGAACATCACCGTCTGCCGGTCAGGACGAACATTGTCCACAATACGCATTACCTGGAGAAGGAGGCAGATCCATATTTACCTGTGAGAAGCTCCAAAAATCATGGAAATGCAA
Source organism: Doryrhamphus excisus (assembly GCF_037039965.1). Taxonomy (NCBI): domain Eukaryota; kingdom Metazoa; phylum Chordata; class Actinopteri; order Syngnathiformes; family Syngnathidae; genus Doryrhamphus; species Doryrhamphus excisus. Next base: position 77,697 of record NC_136377.1, on the reverse strand, counting down.
GCATGCTCGGAACGGTATGGTGCCCACCTGCGGCTCAAAGCCCATATCAAACATCCTGTCAGCTTCATCCAGCACCACGTACGTCGCTCTGCGCAGGTTGGTGACGCGACCTGGAGCATCAATGAAACTGTTAAGACGGATCACACACAATTTTCTTCAAAAGACATGAAGCTAATGTAGCAAAGACGCAAGACTACACAATATTCATTCTTCCTGACTCTTGATAAACATTCTGGACTACTTTTAGGTGGCCTGATCATTTTTGCTTTGGTGATCTCTTGCGTACCATCTGACAGGCATGGGTGGGACCTGTAAAAGTCAGAAAACAGCCTCAAGATACAAAACAAGAGAGGGATGGAGTCCCATCAAGCACTTTTCACCTAAAAGGGAAACATATTACAGATTACCTCGTATGTGTGGAAACAACACAAGCACCTTTAAAGGTGCACATTTCTACATATGCATTTACAATACCGGACAGCCCTCACATTAAGTCACTTTGGCTTTCAGATGGCACCAGGTCCACAAACCTGCACTGGCCCTGGTCTCCAGTCTTGTAGGCCGTCAGATAACGTCAGCATTACGCACACTACAGTAAACACAAATATGTGCACTGGAGGCTTTAGTGTGCTCCTTCCTCCCATCATATGTATTCCCTACATCACAGTACGCTGCAACCCTGGCCCGACTCCAACCTAAATAAATGCCTAAATAAATGATGTAACACCCCTACAGTCATCCTTACCCCATATTGGAAATAGAATCAGAGACAATAAGACGTATTTGAAATCAATAAGAGTTCAATAAATGTCTTCTGGACATTTTACCTTCACAGAAGACATGACTGTTGCCAAAGTCATCGTGTGGCAGCAAGATCAACAAGGACACCATGAGGAGTGTTTGCTTTAAGGGCCACTATTAATCAGGATAGACAGGAATCAAGTTAGGGTACATGAGGAGAAGTGTTTGGTTTAAGGGCCACTATTTATCAGGATAGACAGGAATCAAGTTAGGGTACGTAAGGAGAAGTGCACACATCAAACCTCCAGGCATGACAAGGTGCCAGTCTACATTGCAAAGAAATCTTTATGTCCGAGCGAGCACTCACCACTATTGGCACCCAGCATGTCAATCATTCTTCCCGGTGTGCACACAATGATCTCAGCTCCTCGTTTCAGCTCGGCGATCTGGCGGCAAAGGAGGCAATGTTACTGTGGTTCCGTTTGCTTGGGCCATGTAGTCAAAGGTTTACCTGCTCACTGATACCCGTGCCTCCATAAACACACACCACCCTGAGGCCCAGCGACTTGGAGAACTTCTTGCACTCTTTGGTGATCTGCAGAGCCAGCTCTCTGGTGGGCGTCATGATGACGGCTGAAGTACAGGAAGTACATTTAGTAAAACAAGTCCAGGTCAGAAGATGATCCAGTGCTTACAGATGGGTCCTTCAGATTCCTCCAGGGGCCTCTGGTCCATGATGTGTCGAAACATTGGGAGGAGGAAGGCAATGGTTTTGCCGCTGCCCGTCTTGGCGATGCCAATGAGGTCTCTACCTGACATTATGGCGGGTATGGCTTGGGCCTGAATGGGGGTGGGCTTCTCGTAGTTGTGCCTGGGATGTGGAGATTAGCAAATCAGCCGATGACCTAACCTCACCTTCCTTATTACCACTCACTTCTTCAGGGCATTGAGGATCTTCATGGACACACCACACTGCACCCAGGTCCTGATGGGTTTGGGACAGCCCTTCCCCTTCACCGTGATGCCCTCCAGCTCCGACCGGTACATGTTGACTTCTGGGATGGATGATACACGTTACAACTGAGGTTTTCTTTTCCTTTTTTCTTTTTATTTTATTTCCTGACCTTCTGTGGTCATCCTGGCCAGCTCGGGCACCTCAACATAGAAGTTTTTGCGGTAGGGCTCGTACTGGATCTTGCCATGGTCCACGGGCTCCAGGACTTTCCTCTGTTTGGTCTGGAAGCCTGTGAGAGCCGTCTGTAGGTCTACCTCCTCCTCCTCTGATGAGTACTGTCCCAGACATCAAGGGAGTTACATCCCTACATACGTGTTACCAAACACACACACGTGCGCCGCAATTTTTGGGAAATGAGTTGGTGGTGGCCAGCACATAGAGGACATAAGGTATCAGAGGGGTTGCAACACAGAGGTCTGTTGTACTTAGGGAGCAAGTCATTCCTGACACCCATGTGTGTGCCGCTCTCCCTACGTTGACCATAGGTAGCTTTTACATGGTGTGGCGGGAGAAGCGTGAGACGCTGCCCGCCATGGCAGGGCAAGGTGCATTCATGTCAGATACACTATGCTGTACGTTGCTCGCCACGGCGGGAGCCACTGCCGTAGCCAGGACATGTACATGATGTACAATACATGCACCTCCCACTTGCTCCTGCCACCTAGCTGCGTGCGCACACAAGATAATTAGCATCTCCCTTTTCTTCCTGTCTGCAGGTGTGAACATCCATGCAGGCCACGTGCATGTCTCTTGTGATTCCCCCCATTTTTACACATATGTCGGGATGGAACTCCCCGGATTATTCTTGAGCTTTTCAATGAAATGATGGAGTGTCAAAAATACCTCCATTGCATCCTGGTCGTTCTCCATCAGCTCCCCCTTCTTCTTATGAGTGTGAGGCCCTTTTTTAGTTTTGACAACTGTCACAACTTTGGTGACCACCATTGCTCCCTTCTGTTATGACAAATTAAATACATCAACCACCCAGAAGACAAGCAAGCGTCCACAAACGTCGTCTTCTACCCACCTTGTCGTTTCCCTTCACGCCTCCCATGTTGAACTTCTTCACCTCCTGCTTGACCTCCTCCATGTAGGCGTCCAGGGGGTCGATGTCATCCTCCTCGTCCCGCTTCTCCGCAGGGGTCTCCTTCTCACCCCCATCCATCTCATCCTCCTTCTCCTCCTTCTCCCCGACGTCCCCTTTGCTGTCCACGTCTTCCTCGTCGTCCACTTCCATCAGGGCGGGCGTGTCTTCATCATCATCTGAAAGGAGTCAGCCGTGGCATTGCTAAAGCTAAACTAACATGTTGTTGCTGTTTTCTTCATCTTTGAATTGTTGCTCACCATCGTCATCCTCCAGGCTCCACTTCTTGCCCTGCTTCATCTCCTCTAGCTCCTTCTTGATCTCACCGATGTTCTCAATGGCCTTCTTCCTTTGTTCCTCCCGCCACTTCTCCACCCGCTCCTTCCTCTTTCTCATCTCCTCCTCCAGCCTGTTCTGGTCAAAATCCTGCTGCTTGAACACACAAGCAACAAATCAACTCCATAGTCTTTATTGTCACACAGGAATCTCTCACCCCTTCACAGCTTCTTCCAAAATGTCTTCATTCAATACATCTTGTGCTGTTTGGTGGTTGAAGTCAGTCAGAACACAGGCATAGTGCGCTGTGGGCCTAAACAAAGCGAAACGAAGCCTTTTCTAGCACAAACATGGCTAAATGAAGTCAGATAAAGTCAAAGACCTTGCCATGATATGCAGTATTCTACAACGGTCACTAGGTGTCACTAATGTTACTGTAATGTTGGGTGAGACACAGAAGCATCGGACTTGACCGCCAGAACACCAGGCAATCTCACACAATCACTAACAAAAATCCCTCAAGAAAACACGGCTTACTGTTGCGGCCATTAGCCACAGCAAACTGAAACTCAACTCTGAACCCTGACATCACTTCCTGTCAGCATGCCACTCTAACTCACTAATAAATGTGAAAAAGCTTATTTACAAGGTGGTAAACAGGTTTTCTATGTCTTATTTTCTCTTGTTATGACTACTATATTAGGTCATAGGTGTGTGAAGGCAACTATAGGGTTGCTATTTCTTGTAAAAACAGAAAGCATACTCAGAAGGTGGTAAAAAGGTTTTCTATGCTCCAACTATGGATATATTCCATTTGTTAATAAGTAATCCTTCTTGCTGGAAACTGACTCGTCAGGGTTGGGTCTGGAACCAATGAACCACCAGAAACTGCAACATGTGTGTAATTGTAGCTCTTTCAGGGTACCTGTCTGGGTTGACTATTCACAACTTACATCCTCAACTTTCTCCTCTTCCTTCTCCTCTTTAACCTTCTTCTTGTCAGACAGGAGATCAGGGTTGTCTTTCTCTTTGCTTTTTGGCCTGTCAGGAAGAGACAAGTCAAAATTGATGCAAATGCTTTGACACAAGAAACTGAAGAGTAGATATTATTGGGAGGAATGCTCACTTTTCATCCGTCTTTCTGCTCTTGCTGGGGCTGGCAGAGCGGGACCTCTTGGTTTGGCTCTTGCTGCCTGATTTCTTCCTGTCGGGGCTTCTGGACCTCCTCCGCTCCCTGCTCCTGGAACGCCTGGAGGGAGAGGAGAAAATAAGTATTCACTCAGGAATCATCAGACATCATCCAGTCAACACTGAAATAGTGTCAATTCATCACATAAGATGTCCTCGCCTGGCTCTCTTTCGGTCTCTGGAGCGGGACCTGCGTCGATCCCGGCTTCGTGATCGCTCCCTCCGGCTTCGGTCGTCTTTCTTGGAGCGTTTGTCCGGGGAGCGACTCTTTGAGCGGCTACCAGAACGCCCCCGGGACGATGACCGTTTCCTGTAGTGTCTCCACAAATTAAAACATAAGGACTTCACTGGTGAATGATTATCAAATGGTGACGACTCATATTGATCAGGGAAGTAATCTATGACGACGGCGTTGTGTTGAAATAATACTTGAAGGGCTAAAGCTAACATGCTAATGTTAGCCTTCGAAGTAACTCCGTTTAGCAGCCACGTGACTATTTCAAGTCAAATGTCGCAGACGATAACATCATTAGATAGGCTAGCTATTTGTACGTACCTTGACTCTCGCCCCATTGTAATCACGTAAAGTAAAGTAGTAAAAGATTTCAAGTGAGTTCACAATGTTGACGTTGCTTTGCATGGACCGCAGCGCCTTTGACCTTTTTACTTTCTGTCGAAATGTGGCACCTGTCCCGGAGTGCGCCCCTTTTGGTGAGGAGGTCTTCGTACTTCTTTTCATTGACTGAAACAGGTGTGGCCAGAAGGAAAATAGTTTGTAAAGCAACATACGTACATATGCATTTAGTATATATACGTATATATACGTATGTGTGTGTGCTGTGATCAATGGAAGCATTAATTGTGCTGAAGGAGAATGTGGGGCCATCTGTGGGTGAGCTCAAGCTGAAAGCAACTTGGCTTCTGCAACAGGACCATGGTCCAAAACACAGCAAAGTCCACCAAAGTGAATGAAGACTTTGGAGAGGCCCGGTCAAAGTCCTGAGCTGAATCCATGCTGTGGCATGACCATCAAAAGGCCTTGATACTGGAAAAGCTAATGGTAATGGTTTTTATTTGAACATGCACACAATTTACAATGGACTGCATCACAAAGTACAAATCACCCTTTCACATATCACTGGGAGGAGGAAGAAGCAAAGCTTATTTAATCCTACCCTCCATCCTATTGCAGTAGAAGTAGTAGTCACTTCCTGTATTCTGCCCCCCCCCCCCCCCCCCGACATAGAAAGTAACAAGGTAATGTAACATTTACAAGTTACAGTTAGAAATAGTAATCATATTCAATCATAATAAATGACAATAAAATAGTATAAGAAGGAAATAAGTACATGAGAAGAGGAGTTCAGGACTCTTTGTATTTTGCCAACATCAACTGCCTGTGTGGTTTCTTGAAGTGGCTCATTCTGATGCATTGTTGTCGTTCTGTCGAACTCCAACTCCAACACACCCCTCAATAAATGGCTTGTCCCCCCAAATCAACATTTCATCCGTGATTTTATCCGCCTGTGCGGCGCTGGACAGCACCAAGTTGCATCAAGCCACACCAAGTTGGCACGGCGTAGGCGCGGAACAGGGCAGGTGCGCCGCGCCTGGTCTACAAAAATAGAGCCCATTGTCACACCACTGATATACGTAAGAGAGCAGTACTGCCCCTGCAAGGGTGGAACCTGAGAATAGGATATAGATCATATACTTCCCAGTTTGAATCTTCTTCCTCCGGCTCTTCCAGTGGATGGACTGAAGCCCCAGCGCCATCAGACTTCACTAAATTACTTCACTAAAGACTGAAAGTACAGAAAGGTGTGTTCAACTGATTTCTTCTTGGGTTAAACACTCTCAAATGTTTCATTTTGCATTTTACTTTGTACTTCCATTTGACCAAATATCGTCTGTTTATTGACATGGCATCAATGCATACTGACAGTCAACAGAAGGTTAGAGGTAGGAATGCATGCATATATGTGCTGGTAGGTGGTTGGCATTCTACCTTGGAGATTTATTGTTGACGTAGTGTCTGGCAGTTGAGATAATGATGAGCTGTGATGTTTGCACATGTTTTGGTCATGTTTTAGTGCAAAAGTGGAGCAAATGCACATGGAGCAATACTCAGTGCGTCATTTGAGGGTTGCTTTTGGAGGTCTATATAAAGGCCCAAAAAGGCCAGCATTGTCAGTCCGGTGAATGGCATCATGCCACATCTATCACGTCAACAACGTCCCGGGCCCCGGGTACGGTGGAGACTGATTTGAGCTCCAGCCATGTAGTCGGCATATGGCCATTCCCATCCCGCCATCAGAAAGGCGCATGAATGCCACAACACTAAGGCTCTGTTGACGATAGACCGTGTCCGGGGTGAGAGAGAGCAGCGACTCCTGGCCTGGATCGCTACATCCAGTCACGGCATGGGAAACACCCGGCCGGAACAACACCCAGATTGGCAGTAAATTAGGTTTCGGTTTTGAAATTATTCTTGAAACATTAGATTTTTGTTTCTGTGTGCCTAAACAAATTCATATGAGGAAAAGCCACTTTAAGGCTTCAAACTCACAACAACATAGTCTCAAAGTTTCTATTGACTGTCAGATTTGATGTCATTTGAATAAATGACACTTAGGTGGAAAAGGGGCTCATGTCTCCAATGACAACATGAAATTGAAGCTTCATAGGGGATCCTTCAGGGACCAGAGAGCGCTCCGTCATGGTCTAACTGCTGTTAGACCACGAGCATGGTCCTCGTTATGGAGTCAGTGAACTACCAAGATAATTGATCTTTAGCATTCAGGTTGTCGTCTTCTTCAGAGGACTGTGATCTGCTCCTCCTCCTCATCTGCATGATGCTGGCCGTGTGTCTGCAAAGCATCACAACACACTCCTTAGTCAATAAACAATCAAGTGCGTGCGAGGGGGGTCACATGACCAAGAGGTTATACCAGGAAAATCAGGCCGTGGTGGATGATGAACTCGCGAGTCAGTTTGAGCAAGTCAGCATTCAAACTGTGAAAGAGCGTGGGAACCAGGACCAGGGCCAGGTTGTGGGCCGACATCTTGTTGACTTGAGAGAATGTCTGAACCCTGACATGAACCACGCACACCGTTGAGGGGGGGGGCACCATTCCAAGTACCTTCCATATAATACTTACATGTAAAAGTGTCCAAACAAGGCGTCCACCGTCACACGCCTGTCAACAGGCAGTTGCCGTATTAACCGGCGGTAGGCCGAAAACCTTTCCCGCTCATCTGAGATCACTGACACACAAAACACCTCATTGAGTAGCACGGCAAGTACTACTACACAGTACAGTACTACGTACACAGTACTATGGACTGACCTGCAGCATGTATCCAGTCCTCCCTTTCCCTCTCAGGGAAGAGTGCTTCCTGCTGGCGGATGTATTGTTTGAGGGCAGCAGCAACGTCCAAAACGCCTTGTTCACCTGGATCAAGAGAAGCGGAGCTTGGAAAATTCACCAAGGCCTCCACCAGTTGTGACACTTTGGAGGCCAAGCCACAGCGCCGGTACACGCCTTCCACCTTCAGACCTGAAAAAGCACCCACAACAAATGTCTTCATCCCTTGAAACGAAAAGATGAGACGTGTGGATGTGAAGAAGACCCAAAAGATTGTTGTGACCGTAATCTTGGATGTGGCTGATGCAACGTTCCACGGCCAGTGGCACTGAGCCTGTCACTTTAAGGTCCACCAGGGGGTAGAGGTGTTGATGTTCTGAAGAGTTCTGATTGGCCAGTGCATCCTGCAGGAGGTGGTACCAGCTACGGCAGCTGTAGTGTTCTTCAAAGTGCAGGGAAACATGCCTGCTGACACCCAAGTGTCACATCATATCAGACAAAAAGACATCACAACGTGTGCGACATGCACACACACACCTGTCTCCGGTTACCATGGTGATCACGTCTCCAGATGGCTCAATCTCTGTAACAATTATTGATGACCTCGTCGTTAACGTGTGTTGCTGGATGCAGGTAAATATGTGAGGGAAGCGTTACCGTGGTGACTGAGCGCGCTCAGTTCCATCTGTAGAGTCTGCTTGGAGCGTTTGTGAGCACGGTGAATGCTCACTCCGCCATCCCAAAGCAACAACCAGGCATCGGGATCATTAGAGGCTGCGCCCACCTCCACAACACACACTTTACTAACCGCCAAAGCCCCGCACACCTCTGCATAGGACACTCCCCCTGGCAGAATCACCTTCAGACAAAAAGATGTCGGCTGTCACCGCCTGAAACATCGAAGATAGACGAGACTACAGGCCCGTCTTCATTGGTGCAAGGCATGTCTGACACCCCTCATGGGCTTTGGGTTCTTTCAGACGCTGGTGGTCTGACATCAAGGGGTACTGGAAATCTTGTCAGGAGCCTTGGAAGGTCTCACCTTCAGGATGTGGACCAGGTGCGTCAGGAGCTCATCCTCGCTTTCAGCCAGACAAACGATCTGGTTGTCTACCGTGACCAACTCAAACTGAAAGGTTGGCCTGCAGGCAGAAAGGCTTCTTAGTGCTCCACTGGTTCTTGTGTCTCACATTGCTCATGTCCCAGTATATTTACCCATCTTTACGGAAAATTGACAAAACTTCTCGCAAGTCGAGGACATCACATGCCGCAGAGTCAGTTTCTAAAGAAAAGAGGAAACGATCTTCTTCCAGTTTGCCGTGGAGCTCCTCCTCTTCATCTCCTGCACACACGACGCAAATCATGACAATCCAGTCCAGTAAAAACATCAGCAAAAGACTTTGTATTTGATATATTCATATATATATATATATATATATATACGTATATATATAGTATAAATAAAGCCAGGCTTTGTGCTCAAGATGCAACTTCCCAAACAGAGCTAAACGGCCACAATGGTGGTTCAGCTTACTTTGTCAAGTCTGCTTTTCGCCTTTGTGTTCAGTGTCGTTCACATAAAAGATGGCGATTGATTGATCTGATATTGATGACATGGTCTTTGATTTGTGTTGCGCTTTTCCACCTCCTTTTGACAATTTTAGCAGGGTTTTATCAGTGTCTTGCCCAAGGACACTTCCACACGATGACAGGAGGAAGGAGGATCAAAGCACTCTAACATCTGAGCCATACCATGAGTACTCATGCAAGGACTACTGTGACATGTACTGCACCTTTGCCTGGCCTAATGAATATTTCATATTGCATTTTATTCCTGATGCGTGGCTCAACAAGTGAGCAAATGTGGTGTATTCCCTCAGCTTCAGATCTAGAACTAATAGAGAATTTCATCAGGGAATGCTAGCAGACCTCACAGACCCTAACCCGTCATAGGGCTGCTCCAATTATTCTTCTCCCACGTCCACCAATACCAAGGTTCTCAATACACGGTGACACCATCCCCCAGTGAGTTACACAGTGAAACAGCCCATTTGAACTGAAGGTCTGGATATAACCTGGTGGGGACCGGGTGGGGACCAGGTTTTGAGTTTAGCTTTAAGTTACCATGGCAACCATACAGCTGCTTTAAAAGAGAGGCACACATCTTGATAACACATAAAACCACTTCTCAGTACACCCACAGGGGATTGGCTCGTACCTGAGGTGGCGGAGTCAGCTCGCCTGTATCCTATTTTGGGAAGGTAAGGCGGAACCTCTGTTTGAAAAATGAAAAACATGCTAGCAATGAGGATAACGAATAATCTTTTCAGGATATTTTAGGGTTGTGTGTTTCACCTGTGTACTGGTTGAGCTTAAGTATCTCTGCCTGCAGAGCTTGCCCCGCCCTCTCAGCCAGCTGGATGGGGGACGAGCTGTGAGGATCTGATTGACACACCTGCAGAAAGGCAGTGATTTTACGCCAAACGTGTGTGTGTGTGTGTGTGTGTATATATATATATACTATATATGATATATATTAGCACGCATGCCACACAGCTGGGAGACCCAAGTTCGATTCCACCCTCGGCCATCTCTGTGTGGAGTTTGCATGTTCTCCCCGTGCGTGGTGGTCTTTCTCCGGGTACTCCGGTTTCCTCCCCCATTCCAAAAACATGCTAGGTTAATTGCCCCCTCCAAATTGTCCATAGGTATGAATGTGAGTGTGAATGGTTGTTTGTCTAAATGTGCCCTGGGATTGGCTGGCCACCAGTCCAGGGTGGACCCCGCCTGTCCCCCAAGACAGCTGAGATAGGCTCCAGCACGCCGCAAGCCTCATGAGGATAAGCGGTAGAAAATGAATGAATGTGTATGCGTGGATGACCTTTGTCCCTGAGCAGATCAGTGACACGGTTTCCTGGACATCGCTGCCACAAATGACCTCCCGCAGCCTCTGAAAGAAGACACGAGTGATCAGGATGGATAGATGGTCACATGGTCAGTGACCATGCTCATGTGACAGCCACACCTGCTGCATCAGACCAGAAGAGGACGCCAGCGCATGGACTCGTCGGTAGCACCCCCTGCTGTACTTATCCTGGATAAACTTTGACCTGCGCTCATCCGAAGACTCTGGACTTATCTGCTCTGCGGGGGGCACCAGCGGGGCCCACACCTGATTGGCCAGCCTGTTACCGTAGGTAACAAAGAGCTGTGAGGGAGGAGGGTTTCTAGGTCATCGGTCTGACAACAATAGCATGGTGGGTTCTGTGAGCCCCCCTCACCTGTATGAGTGGTTCTGTCCAGACTTTGTTGTCCATCTTCAGACTACGGACCTTGGAAAGGGTGCTGCCAAGAGCTCGATGGTGGCCTGCAAAAAGAAGACTCGCATTAGCTAGTCAGCATTCAAAAAGCAGAAGGCTGGATGAGGGCGTGGTCACCTGCACAGCTGTGACAGATGACGAGCAGCAAATTGACCGACGCCCATTCGGGGTTGGCAGCGCCGCAGTCGGCGCACTGTTGATTGGAGGGATTTTTCCATAAACGCGTGGCCACCTGGCTGCAGGACAGAGCGCTGCAGATTGACGAGGACAGGCCCTCTAACCAGATAGACAGATCCTTTGACGAATCAACAGACAGGCTGGGGGAAGGGGTGGAGCCCCGGTCAAACATAGCAGAACGTTGTTACAGAAAGGAGGATGGATGGGTCAGTACTTGATTGTCCTGAAGGGCGTGGTCAGGGTGAATGAGTGTTTCCCGGTGGGCCTGACCGTGGCCAGGTTCAGAGGAACGCTGTAGGAAGCCACACCCAGCTGGAAGCCATCTTTGTTGGGGTAAATCCAGAGGTCATGGCCCCAGACTGCAGCGTAGAAACGACTCTTAGGATCCTTGATGTTGATCGGCCCGTGCAGGTCTGGCGCAGCAGGACTTGCTTGTCCCCGAGATGCCAACAGAGACTGGATCCAACCATCTTGAACATCTGTGACACAAAGCACCAACAACACCTGATATTGATGCGTCGCTGTCACATGACAGCCAGAGTCCAATGGGATTTATCCGTAAGAAAGCAGTAGAAAAGAACTACTATCTCACCATCGCTGTGAGCCATGAAGTCGTAATGTTTCTTCTTGAAGTAAACCGAAAACCTTCTCTTGTCTAGTTTCTTCACATTGGTCATACTCGACACGTGAAAGAGAACCTCGCTGAAGTGGTCCTGTGGAACAAAACACAACCAGTCCTCCGACACACACGTGTGCACACCGTGACATACTTACTGTTCGTTTTTTCCACAGTGACATCAACTGCCCATCAAAAGTCACCCAAAAGACATAATGCCTGAAAAACACCACATTCATGATCTTTATCTCATCTATCTATCCATCTATCTATCTATCCATCTGTCAATCGTCTATCTAGAGCATGCTGTCATTTCACTCTGGCCCTTTAATAAGAATTATGGGATGATGGAAAGTTGAGTGTTGGAGTTCTGTGGCACGACGTTGCTGTGTCTCTCGATCTCGCCTCTCTTCTGTCTGCACCACCCATTGTCTTCCGCGTCCTGATTGGCTGTAGGCCACAGGCAATCTCCTTCCTGTCTTTTTGTGTTGTGGTTAGCAAACCAGGTAACTGTGAGCTGCTTGCTAACCGGCTGTTAGGGGCCATTAATCTTCAGTTCAAGGGGGAGGACGATGGCAGGAGCAATATGTTTTAAGAAGGATACAAAAATGCTACAGCCAAGTGGCGCCCGGGTGAAGAAGTACGGTCAGAGGAGTGAAATGCATGTGAGTGACTTAAATATTCATTTCTTGTGTCCGACCTCGGAAGTTGATGATGAAAATTCAAAGGAATGTTTGAGTGTGTTTCGAGAAATGTAAGGCCAAGTTCAAGCCTGTCTGAGAAAAGTGTATAAAATGTATGGTGAGGGCTTTTACAGACTTAAAACACATAGAATCATTGTAAAAAAAAAAAGTTGGCTACTTGGCTGCTTAAATTTCAGTTATCGCAGGCCTTCACAATAAACAATAAATTAAAAAATGGAGATCTGTGAAGCATACAAGCATATTCAAGAGTCAAAGTGCATGTTGAGTACAATAAATGTCCACATGTTGGCAGGTCTGCACAAACAATGAAAGTACTCACACACCCCCCCACACCCCGACCCACGATTTGAGAAGCACTGATCTCGAGAAAGAGGATGAACATACTTGAAGCCCTTCCAAGTGTCCAGCCAGCTTGCTCGGGCCACAGCACTTTGTGGGAGGGCATGTGTGCCGTAGCCTTTCTTCCTTGACACTCGAATTGTTGCAACACTGCATCACAATAGCACAACATCACAAAGAGAACCCATCCGTCCATCCATCTTCTAATAAGATGTAATAAGGAGCTTATTATGGGGAAGGTGAGCTGGAGTCTATCCCAGCCAAGTTAGTGTGAGAGGACTGGTGATCGTATGGCAATGGACACGGGACTACTACCAGAGGGCTTTATATGGCGGCCATATCATCACGTTGCTACAGACATGGGACACGCAATGCGTGATGAAGATGGGGACTTCCACATGCCACCTTGGCCCCCACTTTGTGGCCATATGCAAGACTCCAACCATACTTGAGAACTGCACTGTTACTCATTATTGTCTGCAGAGACCATTCTTTGTGTCGCTTCTGGCCAGCAGCCAATCACAGGACACATATGCCAACAATTTACACGTCATCCACTCCACAAAGCCATCAGTTGTGTCTGTTTTGTACCTTGGAGTCTTTGGTTTGGAATACTTCTTGGTCTTGGCTGATTGGCCGGCATGCAAAGGAGGTGGCGGTGCTGGGCGAGTTTGTATGACGCTCACTGATGGACGAGAAGTGACACTGGACAGAAGCATGAGTGGATGAGTGGATAAGCGTGGTCATAGAAGAAGTACTGCTCAGCAAACTACTGCATGCATACTTGCTACCGTTGAGCAGGCCGTGTGTCGGGCCATCTCTCATTTGTTGGTTAGCATCAGAGGAAGATTCCAAACATTCCTCCTCATCAGATGAATCCGAGTCACCGTCATCATCCCAACTTTCCAACACAGTAATGTAGAGACCCTCCTCCTCTTCTTCTGCAGTGTCGGTGTGGGCAGAAGGAAAGCGGAAGCAATCATTTGGAAAGTGTCAACTTGCATGTTGTCCAAGAGCAGCGTACCTTGTCCAGAACGTGCAGCATTTCCATCTGCTGGTGGTGATGGCTCCACAACAAGCACATCTGGACCAGAGGAACAAAGGGTTTCTCACAAAGGGTGAGGTTGTCAACCAAAATGTGATTCTGTCGTTTTACTTGCATACTTCAATGCCAACGTGTGCAATGACAGTATGGCCGGCTGGGGTGTGATTGGGAAGAACAACCTCCACAATCTGAACCCGTGCGGTGTGATGTTATTGGACTTCTGTGTGAACCGCAGTTTGTCCATAACTAATATCGTGTTCGAACATAGAGATGTCCATATGTGCACTTGGCACCAGGACACCTTAGGACGCAGGTTTATGATGGACTTTGTAGTCTACATCCGCATGTTCTGGAAACATATCAACTCCGAATGGCCTGTGTTCTGTGCCGCCATTGCTGAGGCAGGCGAACGGAACTGGTGGTCGCCCTTTTCAAGAAGGGTGACCGGAGGTCAACTATAGGAGGATCACACAGCCTCCCTGGAAAAGTCTATTCCAGGGGGTCGGAGAGAAGGGAATGACTGTTAGTTAGTGTGGGTTTCGTCCCAGTCATGGAACATTGGACAGGAGGAGGAGCCTGGTTGGCGTTCCCAGCAGTAAGTTGAGCCTGTTTCTGGTGAACGTTGCCCTCTGCCAAACCATTTTCATGGGCAGAAGTTCTATGCACAGCCAAGGCATCCAGGGTGTACAGTTTGGGGGCCTTTAGATCTCATCTCTGTTATTTGTAGACAATGTGGTCCTGATGGCCTCTTCAGGCTGTGACCTTCAGTGTTTACTGGGACGGTTTGCATCTGAGTGTGCAGCTCCTGGGATGAGTCTCAGCACCTCCAAATCCAAGGCCATGGTTCCCAATCGGAAAAGGGTTGAGGAATGAGGTCCTAACCAGGTGGAGGAGTTCAAGTATGTAGGTGTAGGTGTAAGTAGGTGGCTCGGGCATCTCGTGAGGATGCCTTCCTGGTGAGGTGTTCCGGGCATGCCCAGCCAGGAGAAGGTCCTGGGGAAGACCTAGGACATGCTGGAGAGATTACGTCTCACAGCTGGCCTGGGAACACCTCATTGTCCTCCCGGTGGAGCTGGAGGAGGTGGTCAGGGGCTGGCAAATCTGGGCTTCCCTAGTGAGACTACTTCCCTCGCCACCCGGACCCAGATAGGTGCAGGAGAACTAAATGGAATGCGTTAGGTGGATTGATCAAGGTAATCATCAATAAGTAAACCGATGTACGACTCACCTGTGATACTTTTCAAAGCAGGCAGGTGTGGAGCGGAGTGAGTGTCTGGGTTAGCCACGTTGCTAAGCATAGCGGCTAAGCTGTGTATGCTCGTCATTGAGCTAATGTTGGTTGACGATGCAATAGCAGGATTAGCGATCATGCTAGCAGCTCCTGCTAAACTTGGTATGTGACTAGCAATGCTGCCGGTCATGCTCTCTATGGAGGGAGGAGATGATGGAGCGGCCACGTTTGGTGGCCTGTTGCGGTCACTGGCGGGAGCGACCGCAGCGTCCAAAGTTAGCGCACCAGCAACACCTTCCGATGTCTGGAGGCACAGTGGTCCAGTGAGAGGACAGCCATCTTCATCTGGAAGGGATGGAGTTGGTGACATCATCATCATTCCCTCACACTCAGTTGGATGAGTAAAAATGATAGTTAGCAGTCGACATGTGGATGCGTGTTAGTGGCCTAACAATCTGCTTTCAAATCAAAACCAGTTTTCAAACCAGTTTGGCAGAAACCATCAGCAGTCGCGTCAATTTGACTTTTACACTTTCCTCACCAGCCGTCCACCAGCTCCATGGACATCCCAGAATATTCTACTGTGGTTTGTGGGACTTATACCTGTCCTCAGTGGAACTCCATTGTCAGCGTATTGTCCAATCAAATCTCTGGAAGTCAAGAACACGTCTCAGCCGTCTTCATCACAAGGACGCGTTCTTTGCTTAGACGCTAAAGGACTTACCTGTCCGAAGAAGAGGCGCAGCCTAAGCCGTCACGTGAATAACGAGCTCGTGGCTTGGGCACGGGCGGGGGTGGGGTCATCTGATGCAGAAAACATGTTTGTGGACTTATTGTTAAAGGGGACCTATGATGCTTTTTCCACTTTTCTGACCTAGAACTGTAGTACCAATGTAGTATTCTGCTGTTAAACCATTCTGACCTAGAACTGTAGTACCAATGTAGCATTCTGCTGTCAAACCATTCTGACCTAGAACTGTAGTACCAATGTAGTATTCTGGTGGTAAACCATTCTGACCTAGAACTGTAGTACCAATGTAGTATTCTGCTGTCAAACCATTCTGACCTAGAACTGTAGTACCAATGTAGTATTCTGCTGTTAAACCATTCTGACCTATAACTGTAGTACCAATGTAGTATTCTGGTGTTAAACCATTCTGACCTATAACTGTAGTACCAATGTAGTATTCCGGTGTTAAACTATTCTGACCTATAACTGTAGTACCAATGTAGTATTCTGTTGTTAAACCATTCTGACCTATAACTGTAGTACCAATGTAGTATTCTGCTGTTAAACCATTCTGACCGATAACCGTAGTACCAATGTAGTATTCTTCTGTTAAACTATTCTGACCTATAACTGTAGTACCAATGTAGTATTCTGCTGTTAAAGCATTCTGACCTATAACAGTAGTACCAATGTAGTATTCCGGTGTTAAACCATTGTCCCCTGTTTATGTTGCTAGCAAAGGCTCGTAAGGGAAAGCCACATTTGTTTCCAGTTCCTAAATACGCCCCCACCAGGCACGGGTGGTTGGAGTTCCTGATTCCCTACCAGCAAAAAAAATGCATTTTCATCTGTCAACGCCATTTCCCACTGGACTGTTTAGTGAACATGGGCCACTATGCAGCTGGACTAGCCCACAAACTTGCTGAAGCCCTACGCCTTCCCAACGTTACCAACTACTTGTGCCCGAAGTTTGCCTCGTTAGGAATTGTAAACAAATGTAGCTTTGCCTTGCACCTGAAGAAACACTTCCTGGGAGACATGGACACATGTAAGACCATAACCATGAACCATAGTAAGACCATGAACACAGAAGCAGACCTTGGGTGGGTGCAGACAGTGTATCTGGCCTACAGCCACGCCCATATAAGAAACTGCGCCTATTTGTGACATCACACACCTCCAGTTTTACCATGCCTTTTGAAAGCAAACGTTTTGAGCCATCCCAAACTTCTTTCAGGGCTCACTTCCAAATACGCAAACCTCATTACCTTTGGCACCTTTGGCACCAACCTTTGGCATGGTTTAACACCAGAATACAACATTCCAACCACATTTATAGGTCAGAAGAGTGGGAAAAGCATCATAGGTCCCCTTTAACGTGCCAGTAATGTGTGTGTGTGTGTGTGTGTGCGGGTGTGTGTGTGTGGGTGTGTGGGTGAATTGAGTGTAAAATGGAGACAGGAATACAAGTGCCATCAGATGAAAGGAGAAATGTGAAATATGAAAGACACAATCTTCTTACCTTGTTTGTTGTAAAATCCACCTGTCTACTGTCACCTGTGGACTGTAGAAGGTTCGGAGGACAGGTGCGATCAGGTGCAGACGTCGTCCAACCTGCTCTGTCAGTGTGGTTTTCACACAACCAGTTTTTACCCACTCACGTCATTGTGAGTGGGTAAAATTGTTGGCATTTATTGGCTCCGCCAAGCGCAGCGTGAAGGTTATGTTGTTGCTGTTTGTGTTCAAAATAAGGTGAAAAGTTCTTCTTCTGTTACATCTTGGGGACTACTATACTGTAACTACATTATGTAGTAATGCTAGGGCTGTCAATCCATTCAAATATTTGATCACGATTAATTGCATTTTGTCCATAGTTAACTCACAATTAATTGCATTTAATCACAGATGGAAATAAGTTTTTATCTATAATAAGTCGGGGAAATCTATTTGTGGTAAACGATTCGATGTGCAACTACAACGATAATTACATGAAATTTTATGTAAAGGATATCAATTTGGGGGCGGGCCGGCCTGGCCCGGCCGGAGGTCCCGCGCGAGCAAGCATATTTTTGTGTTACTATTTTTCTTTATTATTAGCACATTAGCTCTTAAACTCGCCCACAAACGTTTAGCAAATACAAAATGTGAGCAAGTGAGACCTCTCACACTAACATGTTTTTGTTTATTTGTGTCAGCTCAAATAAGATTTGTTTATTTATGATACTGGTTTTAAATACTAAAGTACTAATATACTATACTAATATAAAATACTAATACTGTTTGAGAGTAAAAAGACTATTTAGGAACATTCAGAAAGGACTATTATTAAAGACTTTATGAAATGTACAAATGAAAATACCTAAAACAGGGCAATAGTCATAAAACATTTCATCGTAATTGCAAACCTAATGTCATTTCATTTCTCTTTTAAAACACATTAAAATACATAGAAATTCATCATTATATTACAGAAAATATTATTTTATTACAATACTTTAACTATTTCCACAGTTTTTGAATGTTTAATGCGATTTGTCCTACTTCTTCGACGGCCAGTGAACGCACCGATGCACCGTTCTCCGATGTAGAGGGCCGTATGGACGTATTTGGATGTATTTGGATGTATTTCCCCCCTTTTTCTTTCACCTCATACTTGCTCCCGAATGCCGGTACTATGTGGGAATGCACATAGGTAAGAAAGGTAAGATTTGATGACTTTGAGTGCTAATGTGCATCATTGTGGTAGTTTCATGCTAAATGGCTAACGCTAGCAAAACACCGGACTTCAGCCACGTCACCACAGAGACATCCCGTCAATAGCAGCTGGAACTCCAATTTAGCTGGCAGTTCAATGCCAACATCAGCAGAGAGATGTACAAATGTGGAAAACACAGTGGAAAATGGGATATGGAGTACGTGGTTAAGTTTTGGGGGCGATCCAGCTAGATCAGCCGGCTGGGGGGGGGGGGTACACCTTGGACCAGGGGCCACACCTTGGACCAGGGGCCAGCCAATGGCACGGCGCAGGAACTATGATGAACTATGGTGCCCGGCGGAGGTCTGCGTTCTCTGAGTTCTTCTCTAGTTGAGTATTGCTGTAACTGAGTGAAAGAGTAATGGAGTACATTACAGTACTTCATTTCTCCATTGAGTGTTACCTAGGCTGCGCTTCCTTTCTCCACCGCTGGGTGGCGGACTAGGACAACATTTCTATGTTAGAGCGCTGAATTAACATACAGCCACGAGTGGAGTACATTTCGGCGGAGAGTAGTACTGTTAGTACTTTGAGTTTTTGAGTACAGATTGGGATGAAGACCCAAAAATCTAAACTTCTTCAAAGAGACTTTTACACTAGTGATGACTGTCGGTGTGTGTGTGTGTGTGTGTGTGTGTTGGAGTCAGTTGACTTCCTGTCAGGACTGGCAGAGAAGCAAATTGAAAACAGACGTTCTCTCTCTCTCTCTCTCTCTCTCTCTCTCTCTCTCTCTCTCTCTCTCTCTCTCTCTCTCTCTCTCTCTCTCTCTCTCTCTCTCTCTCTCTCTCTCACTGAGTCCGTTTGTTTCCATTCGTCCAGAGACTGGAATCCTGGAATCCCACAGTGAAGACCAAGAAGAGGCAAAGGGGGACAGGTTCGACCAAACTTTCCGTTGGAGTCCTGACATCTTATGACACGTGAGTACTGCCGCACTTAAGTTTTTTATCATGTAAATGCCATGTAAATACTGTATGTCATGTATATGACATGTGATGTAAACATGTGATGTAGTCCAAAGGGGTTTCCAGTAGGGTTGGGCGATATGGACCTTAGTATAAATCAGGATATTTTTAGAATGTACCACAATATGATGTTACATAAAATGTCAATTCAGCAGAGTCTTGTATAAAAAGCTACAGAGCTTGATATAATATCATGAAATAGACCTCTGCACGCATCGCTACTACATCTCCAACCTACATCTCCAACCTACATCTCCAACCAGCTATAATGCCTGTGCTTGTCATGAAGGAAGATGTAGTCACCCATGCCAATTCTCCTACATATGGAAGATATTTTTAGCACACTCTTGTTTTCTTTACGCAGACACGGGGCAAGCAATCTTGGTCACAGAAGTGTGTCCCGTGTGTGTGTATATTTACGGATAAGATGACCTGCGCTCAGAAATAAATGTGCTTCTTGTGTTTTTTCACTTCCACGTCATCATCAGGCCCTGTAAAACCTTCCTTACATTAAAGCCCTGAAATCAACTTGGTCAAAACATCCTCATCCAGCCAGTCGCACAACCACACACGCTAACCCCGCTTTCTTCCATTCGCTCTGGAAGAGGAGATCCAGCCAACTTCGCTGCGTTTATCAGCAACTCTGCCTGTTTCGTGAGGAGGGGATGGGTCAGTGTTTAGAAGGATTTTGTGCCACGACTGAGCGGTCTGCCGAGTAAATACTTCCACACACAAACGTTCCTTCTCCTCACCATGAACGGAATATCCACATCTTGTTTTTCTTTGCATTTCTCTTGCACGCATAATAACCACTTTGTTGTGTCTATGAATGCATCTCGCTGTCCGCCTAGTGATAAAGAGGAAGTGTGGCGTCTGTGACGAAAGGACCAGAGATTAGGGGAGCGCCGATGGATCGGCCCCAGATCGGTATCGGCCGTTATCAGTTAAAAAGGACAGTGTCGACATCGGCTGATATTTGCTTTAAAACTCCGATCCCCTCCACCGATCAGTTCCGCCCCCGCTGCAGCATCCAGAACAGAGCATGCCCGCCATGTGCGGGACTTCCAGTCTTTGAGAGAGTGATAGTTCTGCACCCTGCAATACGTGCCTCAAAACTAGGAGACTGGTTTGCTGTGGGACCCATGGAGGGAAAAGCCCAAAGAGGAAGAAGAAGTTCATATTGTATATTCCATCCTTTATTCATGTACATTCCACATGTCTTATTCAATCATAAACCTGTCACATTCAGTTTCATCTGTTGAAATTGCTTCTGAAAAAGGGACCCAAGCACATATAGCCGATGTTATGACACTTTTACAGTTCAAATGTTGCAAACATAAAATAGGGTACGTGTATCAAAAACAGTCTGGCCCCCCAACCTCATTCATCATCCTTTCACTCTTTGTGCTCGACCCCCAGTGAGAGGCTGACGTAGAGGATCTATGACACGCATACTTGGCCTGGGAGGAAAGAACCCACAAAAGCACAGGGACAACATCCTCGCCTACGTTCCATGGCCTTCCGCTGCCTTCACTCATCGCATTTCTTCACACCGACGTCCTGCCTCCCCAAAAGCCCTCAGACTAGCTAGCATGCTAACATGCTCACAATCCCATGAGCATGAGCATACACAACAACAAACAACAAACAACAAAACCTTCCCTGTCACACTCACTAGCTATGCTGGTGTCCGTCACACGACAAACAGGAAGTTTGACACTGCTGCACTTCCTGTTTGGTGAGTAGCAACACCTGAAAATGATCAACTGCATCCTGATTGGCTGGATAGCCTGACTGTGTGTGTGTGTGGGTAGGAATGCTCCTGCTTCATCCTGAGGGGGGTGTCACACTGGAGATGCTTCCACTCGCCAGCCAGGTTCTACTCAGCCCTCACTCAAACTTCACTGTGGTCAGTAGCACCCGTCTCTCTCTCTCCCATGGCACCCGTCTCTCTCTCTACCGTGGCACATGTCTCTCTCTCCCATGGCACCCTTCTCTCTCTACTGTGGCACCCTTCTCTCTCTACCGTGGCACCCGTCTCTCTCTCTCCCATGGCACCCGTCTCTCTCTCTACCGTGGCACATGTCTCTCTCTCCCATGGCACCCTTCTGTCTCTACCGTGGCACCCGTCTCTCTCTCTCCCATGGCACCCGTCTCTCTCTCTACCGTGGCACATGTCTCTCTCTCCCATGGCACCCTTCTGTCTCTACCGTGGCACCTGTCTGTCTGTCAGGTGTATAGTGATGGTACCTGTCTGTCTGTCAGGTGTATGGTGATGGTACCTGTCTGTCTGTCAGGTGTATGGTGATGGTACCTGTCTGTCTGTCAGGTGTATGGTCATGGTACCTGTCTGTCTGTCAGGTATGTTCTGGTTGGGGTCAGGTGTCATGGCGTTTGCCTAGACAGGATTTCCATGATGACGGGATTGTGGTGGACTACCAGAAATCCAGAAGCGTCCTGCAGCTCTCCAATGCCACCTGGAGGAATTCTGGGAGATATGCGTGTGAGGAGTCCTCGTCCAATCAGATCAGACAGATGGACATCTTCATCCCAGGACGAGGTGACCTGTAACCTTTGTTGTAATGGAAGAGTTGTCATCATGGGCCTGATGATTTCTTTTGTCCCCCTCAGGTCCAGACGAATGGTTTGTTCCGCTTGGTCCAGGTGTGGTGATGAAGGAGAAGGAGGAAGACACAATCCCGTGCGTCGTATCCGACCCGCTTCTGAACGTCAGCCTGTACGAGCGTGGAGACACAATTCCACTTCCTGGAATGAAGTACGAGCCTGCTCACGGCTTCACGGGTCACCTGAATGACTCGTCGTACGTGTGTGTGGCGTCCAACGGTTCCGAGCAGACCCAGTCACAGGTGTACTACGTTTTCAGCATTGTAGGTGAGTTTGGAGCCTCCACTCACCTGTTCGTCTGACCTGTCTGTGGCTCACCTGTGTGGCTCACCCGTCAGTCGCCAAGGAGATGCAGGTGGACTTGATAGCTTCCAGCACAGTGTTGAAGCGAGGAGAACCTCTTACTGTCAACTGCACGGTCCAAGACACCGAGATGGTATATTTCTCTTGGGACTTCCCACGCAAAAAGGTAACCTAGTCTCCTCCCACATATGACTTGATTGACAGGTGGCTCAGTCTCCGCCCACGTAGGACTTGATTAAGTGATTTGTTGGTGTTTTTACAGGAAATCGAGCCACTCACGGAATTTCTGCCCAATGAAATTCGTTCCTTTGTTAGCATCCCGGCAGCAAGGCAGTCAGACTCTGGTAGGTGTTGATGATGCGTGAGTTGAGCAGCTGCCCCGGTAAGCAAGGATGAGGTGTTTGTTGCAGGTGTGTACGCATGCTCGGTGCAGGAAACACTTCAAGGGCGAACTGTGGAAAAGAACATGACTGTAACTGTACTGGGTGAGAGCGCACACACGTGCACACACACGTGCACACACACGTGCACACACACGTGCACACACACGTGCACACACACGTGCACACACACGTGCACACACGCTTACAGGTGGACTGTCTGCAGACGGAGGCTACGTTTTGGTGCGCCCGTCACATGACACCAACATGTCATGTGTCATCCACCACACGGTAGAGCTCCGTGTGCTGGTGGAAGCCCACCCTCCCCCCACTATAGTATGGACCAAAGACGAGCAGGGTGTCGTCACGGAAACAAGCTCAGTATCCATCACACACGTGGCAGGCAGCAGGTAAGAAGGCGAGGACGGCGTGCCAATCAATCAATATTTCAACCAATCACCATACGGATGACGGCAGCTACGTGAGCACGCTGACCGTGCGGCCAGTCCGTCTGAATCAGACAGGATGTTACACCGTGACCGCTTCAAACCAGGATGCCCAAGATGAGGTTGTCTTCCACCTGGAGGTCAAAGGTCAGACAATAATGATGATCCAACTTTATTTCATTTCTCTGCTCACGCTTCATTGTGTGTGTGTGTGTGCAGCACCCCCCAAAATAACCTTGCTGACGGAGTCGAGCAGCCAGGCCATGCTATGTGTCAGTGAAGGCGCCCCGCCCCCTTCTGTCACCTGGTTCACATGTCACAGTGCGGATGGGTAAAGGATACGCACACATACGCCCACGCACACACTAACAAAACAAGGTTGGTGGCACATCAGTGGGCCTGTCACGGTACATGTTGTGGGACAATAGTTGTCCTACAGATGATTTTTTGGAGGGCATTATTTCATGAATGTAAGATAATATGTGTCATAATAATGCCCTATTGAAAGCAATGAGGTTGAATTCCTACCATTGTCTTTGGAATGTCATTCATTGAAATCAAATGAAGTCAACTAAGAACATAATAAATTCAAGCAAAAAAACACAAAATAAAATGGACTCTTTCAGCACCTAAATGAAAATCACAATGACAAACAAAACCGATACAAAGTCAGAAAACTAAAATGGAGTATCAAGTCTCTGTAAAGAAAATGAGGATTATGATGATTATGATGATAATTATGATTCTTATTCCTTAAAGGGGATGCTCATTTTTGGGCTCTTTGTGTTGAGTTGTGGAGAGCAGCTACACAACATAACCAGCACACAAAGCTTTCTAGAGCTTCCAGAATCTGCAGCTAATTCAGATGGACCACCTCCAGGCACACCCCCTCGGCTGTGGTTGCTTTACGCTCCCAAGTGCTCCCAACTTCATAGGAGTGGATAATAAAGGTGGTGTATCTTTTAACATCCATCCATACGTGTTGGATCCCCAATCCCATCCAAAGTAACGACTGGACAGTTCCGAGTTCTCAAGAAAAGAGGTTACTTCAAGATGTTTCTCAATGCTAAGTAGCTTTAGCATTTTAGCATTAGCTTTTATACAGCATGGGTGACGTCTAATGTGCTCTGCGGGACTACCAGTGGGTAAAACAACACAGCCACTGATTATGGTGGGAAAAGGCAACAGCATCACAGCATCGGGTGTGCCTGAAGCAACGAAGCGAGTGGGTGAAGAACGGGGACTGCAAAGAGGACAGAAAATCGAAAAATAGGTGACAGAATTGTTTGTGTGCAGGTGCGCTAACGGGACAGGAAGCTGGAGGAGCCAGTCCGCTGCCTCCGAGGGTGTGGTGCTGCAAGAGAGCATCACTGTCATGGCGGACGAGGGTCTAACCCAGGTAACCGTCACCTCACCCTTCTTTATTATACTTACTCTATTTTCCAGTCAGCACCAATTCCAACCTTTCTTTCACTCCTTCTTATTAGTTGGCAATCATCTTCATACATTTCTTCTTGTATTGATTGTTCAAAACCCTTCATTCTTCTCCACAAGCAGTCTTCTATTCCTTGTCCTTTTTTGACTATCTTCCCCCTTTTTCCTGCTTTTCTTACTGTGGAGATTTTAACACAGAGTTGAAGGAAGGTACCATGAAAACACAAAACAAGTGCATTGTGGGTGGTTTATTCTCCCACAAATGAATGCTAACAGATATTATTATCAACATGTTTGAGACCAAATAAAGCCCAGTTCTGATAAGACATCATAAGAATAATAAATACTACTAATAATACAGCTGACTGACTTGTCTATTTAAGTCACGGCTAAAAAATCAATTTAGAATAAACAACATATTCATACATTATACATCATCGCCTGTGTTTCTCCCATGCAGGTGCGCAGCGTGCTCACTCTGCAGACTCCAGCTTCCTTCTTCGCCGTCCGCTGTGAGGCCTCCAACTCTGCCGGGAGACGAGCCAGAGACCTTCGCCTCGTATCGGCTTGTACGTTATGGTGCTGGTTGATGAGTTTGACAGGGCATGCCTCGCTTAGCAAGTACACTGGTCATAGTACTCTTGCTCTAAGTACTCAGCAACCGCTTCCTGTCCAGCTCTTTTGTCTCAGGTGGCCATGTTGGCGCCGGTTCTCATTCTGGTTGTCATCGCCATCATCTTCCTCATCATACTCATCATCCTGTGGAGAAAAGTGTGTATTGTTTGTACTTCTACCGCACACGGAGTGTACAAATGGAATGGTATTCAAAGTGTACATTTGCTGATTGTAACAAACACTAAAGTTACTTTGTAGCTCACTGTAATAGTAATACCAGTATCAGCAGTACTGCTGCTTGTAATCACAGTGGTACTAGTAAGATTAAGATTAAGATATGCCTTTATTCGTCCCTCAGTGGGGAAATTTGTATTGCACAGCAGCAAGAGTACAGAGTCAGTTAAGCAAGTAGTAGGTAGTCATAGTAATATATTGTTCTAGTATCAGCAGTACTGCTGCTTGTAATCACAGTGGTACTAGTAGGTAGTCATAGTAATATGTTGTACTAGTATCAGCAGTACTACGCTTGTAGTAACAGTGGTACTAGTAGGTAGTCATAGTAATATGTTGTACTAGTATCAACAGTACTGTTGCTTGTAGTAACAGTGGTACTAGTAGGTAGTCATAGTCACAGTAATATGTTGTACTAGTATCAGCAGTACTGCTGGTGGCAGTAACAGAGGTACTAGTAAGTAGTCATAGTAATATCATGTACTAGTATCAGCAGTACTGCTGGTGGTAGTAACAGTGGTACTAGTAGGCAGTCATAGTAATATGTTGTACTTGTATCAGCAGTACTGCTGGTGGCAGTAACAGTGGTACGAGTAGGCAGTCATAGTAATTTGTTGTACTAGTATCAGCAGTACTGCTGGTGGCAGTAACAGTAGTACTAGTAGGTAGTCAGAGTAATATCATGTACTAGTACAGGGGTCGGCAACCTTTTCTGTGAAAACAGCCATTTTACCACCTTGCCCACTAAAGAAAAATAGCCTGGAGCTGTAAAACATAGCTTTAAAAGAAGGTCTTCTAAAGTCTAAGAAGAGAATAGAAGAAATAGAAATGCAAATAGAAATATAAATAGAAATAGAAATAGAAATGGTGGATGGAGTACTCTTGCTAGTATTGAAGATAAACTTACGTAAAATTACTGTAAACTTATCTGATTTGTTTACTGCGGCGCAAACAAGTTCCCATGCTGCACTTTTTAAAATGATCTCCAATTTATTTTATCGAAATGTCAAACAGAGAACTGAATCGCATCTTGGCTGCTCATCCTCAGGCTCGTCCAATCACCTAACCTCGCCCACCCAGAACTCAGCCAGGATGCATTCACGGTCTTATACAAAGTTGGATTTTTTACAACTCGTTACAAAGACTTGCGTTTTCCCCACTCGGGTGTTAAAAAATATTCCAGCGTTGCAAAGGGAGCCACAACGAAGAGGCTGAAGAGCCACGTGCGGCTCTGGAGCCGTGGGTTGCTGCCCCCTGTACTAGTATAAGCAGTACTGCTGCTGGTAATAACAGCGGTACTAGAAAAGAAGCACTAGAGAAGTATTTGTACTTGAGATATTTTGCTAAGTTTTTGCTTTCAGAAGCCTGGATATCAAGTTGGTTGGAGGCTGATTGGTTCTGTGAGTCCTGATGGACAAGACCACACCTACCTGGACCCCGCCCTCCTGCCCTACAGTGCCTCGTGGGAAATACCAAGAGAAAACGTAGTATTAGGTACTTCCACGAGATACATGATGCGGCTCATAGACGCTGGTCCTGATGACGCTGTCTTCAGGTCAGGTGCTGGGTTCAGGTGCTTTTGGTTGCGTCATGGAAGCCACCGTTCCTGGTCTGCTCACATCCCAGACGCTGACCAAGGTGTCTGTGAAGATGGTGAAAGGTGTGTACTGTGTACTCTACTTGCCTGCGTGTCTTCACTCACCCCACAGTGGAGTCTTACATTTGTGTGTGTGTGTGTGTGTTCAGCCAACAGAGGTGCACATCAGTCTTTGTTGTCGGAGTTGAAGGTTTTGTGTCATCTGGGTCCTCATCTGAATATCGTCAACCTGCTGGGCGCTTGCACCACAGCAGGTGAGACGCCAATGAAAGCGTCTACGCCCCCTGCTGGTCCGCACCAGTTTCATGTTTGTTGGTTTTTCGTTTGAAGGTCCTCTCTATGTGATCACTGAGTTCTGTTGCCATGGAGACCTGCTGACTTACCTGCAACGCCACAGACACGCCTTTGTACATAACGACACACACGCTGAGAGGTTAACACACACACACACACACACACACATTCAGGTGCACACGCACAAGCATGAACGCACTATGTGATGTTGCAGAGAGGCTGATGGAGGTTACATGGACATGAACCAGCAGGAGGAGCTTATCGATGTGCATGACAACGTGCACCGTCTGGCAGGTGAAAGATGATTGTGATGATTGATGGCCTTCGTCAGACGTGTATGTGGCGTTTATCCAACCTGTCCTGCAATTTACTGGCCAAGAAGAAATCACATCTGCTGTCACTTCATTGAGATGATTTTGACGTAACCCTAACCCTCACCCAAACCCCCTTCAGACATTTGACCTGAAGCCTTGCACCCCCTACTGCACACGTCAAAACATAACCCTTATTATGTTGCTGAAGGTGGTTCACTCATTGGTTCATTCATGTTGTGGTCATGGCGGGTGAAAGTGTATTTAGCATGGTGACATGAGGATAACGTTGCCCATGAGCACTGATAAATACCGTAGGTAAGCATCATCCTACGTATCTTCTATTCCACATCCATTTCATTTGAGTATACTTCATTGATGAAGAGATGGCCCTTTATTCTTGTCACTTATACAGAAGAACAAGCCAAATTGTGCAATCATCCATCCATACATATACAACTTACTATGCAGTAGGACAAGAGGTGACAGGACAGGATGATTGGGCGATGAAGGGGGGGGGGGTTAGGAAGGGGAACAACACTGGAGGATTGACAGAAAAAAATACAATTCCAAACTAAGCTGCTAAAAAATGGGAGCACTTTGTGGGACTGTTAAAAAACCCTCGGCATACATTAGCATCAATAAAACGCTTTGCTAACACATTAACATAAACACAAGATTAGCGCCACAAAGGGGAAAGGTCAAAGGTCTCCCAGCGCGGCCAGCCGCAGCTACTGCAGCCAATTACGGCCCAAGCCGTGGTCCCTGTCATGCCCGCACCGGGGTGGGGGATGGGGGTGATATAGCGGCAAAGGTGTTGGATGAGGTGGGGTGTGACTGCGAATGCATCCATGTGTCTAACACGCTAACATAGTGGCTGTCTCCATCCCGTCATGGTCTCATCATTTAGGAAATGCGCTACTTTGCAGTGAAGTTATATCAGTGTGAGCCAGCTAGGTGGAACTAGCGACAATTCAATACACGGACAGTATTTAGGTGGAGTAGCAGCTTATTGAATATATCATAAAACATGAATGACGTTCCTGTGAAAGTCAATAATTATGCATAATTACGTACATTTTTATCTTTCTTTCTGTCTCCATACTTCCATCTTCTCAGCAAATGTTGTAGCTCCTCCTTCCCCTCGGTTCCAAGGTTGGCCCCCTACCATACTAGGTATCAAGGGGTGTATAGCCTTTAGCACTTACCCCTTACCCCTCGGTTTAAGGGGAATTGGGATGCCACTTAATTGTCGTGAACTAAGGGGTAAGGCCAAGGGCCAAGCGGTGGAATGGGGGTTCAGCCTAAATATGGGAAGGGATGTCATACATAAGGTACACCTACTTGTAATTAGTGTCATTTCCCTGCAGGCCAGCAGGAGGCGTCGCCGCTCTTCCTCAGTGACTCTGCTGTCCTTCAACCAAAGGACCTCCTCAGCTTCTCCTACCAGGTGGCCCGCGCCATGGACTTCCTGTCCTCCCGTAACGTACGCTCACACAGGTGACCGCTGGGGGGCTGCTGAGAAAAGTCTAGATGTGTTCCAACAGTGTGTCCACAGAGACCTGGCAGCTAGGAACGTTCTGGTGGGTGAGGAGGGGCTGGCCAAGGTTGGCGACTTTGGTCTGGCTCGGGACCTACTGAAGGACGAAAACTACGTAACCCGAGGACATGTCAGTTGATGACACGGTGACAGTTCATCAAGTGACAAAGTCAACATGTCAGTCTTTTCCCAGCAGACCTTGCTGCCACTCAAGTGGATGTCCCCAGAGAGCATCTTCCAAAATACTTACTCCTCCCAAAGTGATGTGTGGTCCTACGGAATTCTGCTGTGGGAGATCTTCTCTTTGGGTGAGACTCCTGCACCGGCCGGACCCGTGGGAAGAACTGGACCAGTCTTGTGTGTCTTTTGTCCCAGGTGAGAGTCCATACGCAGACCTTACCACGACCCAGGAATTCTACTCAGCGCTGAAGACGGGACACCGCCTGACACGACCACAACAAGCCAACTCCAACATGTAGGACAACATCATACCTCAGTATGACATCATACTTCATAACATGACATCATACCTCATACCATGACATCATACCTCATACCATGACATCATACCTCATAGCATGACATCATACCTTATAGCATGACATCATACCTCAGCATGACATCATACCTCAGCATGACATCATACCTCAGCATGACAGCATACCTCATAACATGACATCATACCTCAGCATGACATCATACCTCATACCATGACATCATACCTCATAGCATGACATCATACCTCAGCATGACATCATACCTCATAGCATGACAGCATACCTCATACCATGACATCATACCTCATAACATGACATCATGCCTCAGCATGACATCATACCTTATAGCATGACATCATACCTCAGCATGACATCATACTTCATAACATGACATCATACCTCATAGCATAACCTGTGTATGCATGTATGCTAACTTATGCATATATATATATATATATTATTTTTTCTTCTTTTTTTAAATCATGTAACACGTGAAATGGGGTGTGTTCAGTTACGGCATGATGAAGGCATGTTGGAGCGAGTGTCCTGGGTCCAGACCGCTGTTCTCGTCCTTGGTGGCCTCTTTGGACCTTATGTTGTCTGAGGACTACAGGAAGGTGGTGACCTCATTCCGGCCAATTATTGAAAGCATCCAGTCTCACTTTAAGTCTCCTTCTCTCCTTCCTTCCTTCCTTCCTTCCTTCATTCCTTCCTTCCTTCCTTCCTTCCTTCCTTCCTTCCTTCCTATCGCCCTCACAGATGTACACTAGGCTGATGGATGCCTTCCTGACACGCAAACGTCCGGCTGTGGTTCCATCCGTACTGGTGCCCACACTCGCCGAGGGATCCATGGACATGAGCAGTAACAGTCTGAAAATCCCACGATCATGTGATTCGGAACTTGAACTAGTCAGTTTCTCTGATTGCAAACAGGAAGTCCCAGCCCCAAAATGACAGTTGACCTGGAGGAGGCCGGTCCTTCTCAGGGCGTTTTCATCACTCCTGTCAGCATGGAGCTTCATGGCGATGCTGTACGGGATGCAGAAAGGTATGATGATGATGATGATAATAAAGATGAAGAGGTGGGTGACTGTTTCCCTTTCAGAGCTGAAGAACAGGAAGTGACATCAGCAGGCGTAGGTGAGGATCAGGAGGAAAGCTGCCTGTGAACAGATGCTCAACATAATCACATCATTTGATATTCATAACAATGCTTTTGGAAAAACTCTTTTTCTTCTTACTAGTAAAACATTTCCACCCACACAACCTGTAAAGTCAATCAGCACACCTCCCACATGGCCCCGCCCACTAAACACAACCGTCATCATCTCTGTAGCTCAACTTACTAGCCCTACTGGAATATGCATTTTTCACATGAGGATCTTAATCAGGTTTTAGGTTTTACAAGATGCAAAAGAAAGAAGGGGGAGTCAGACTAAAAACATTTGGAACTTATCAGCCTATTTCACTTCAATTGTTCTTTTCAAGAACCGCATGGTGGTCGAGTGGTTAGCATGTAGGCCACACAGTCAGGAGATGGGAAGACCTGAGTTGGAATCTTTGTTGGCCATCTCTGTGTGGAGTTTGCATGTTCTCCCCGTGCATGCGTGCAAAATTTAGCATTGTAGCTATTTTTACACTGGTCTTATGGTTTTGACCAGGTCTGTATTCCAGCTCCCTTTTCTCGTCAATTACCATTGTTCACTCAAGCTGTCCAGCTGTTTTGACCGCATTAATAAAGAGATATGGAATATACGTATATTTCTAATACACTCTCACTGGCAGGGATGGGGAAGACTCCTAAAATGTCAAGTGGGAGGCTGTGGGCGTGATGGGCCTCGGTCAGTCTAGGGAAATGGGTGGAGCCAGCATCTGTCAGGAAATTGAGCTGCTTGAGTCTCAGACAGTTTGGACAAGATGAAGATGAAGACATTGTATTTTCTCCTGTTGTCAATCATCTCTGGTGGCTCTGCTGAAGGTAAGAAGGCTCTTCTTAAATGCACTAAGTTGTAAAAATGGAGAAGTACGTCATCAGGAGGAAGATGATCAACACATTTTCCAGGAATAATGACATAAGGAAGAATAAAGATAATGAAAGGTGAATAATAATTGATAACAACACTGGTAGATTTCTTTTTGGGGTGTTCTAGAAGAACGTTTTATTGTTGGACATCTTTTCCATCCTGATGAGGATGGTGTGTCTTCTTCCTCTTTTCTTCTTCAGACATGACTTCCAAACTGCTGATGAGCGTTAAATACAAAGTTTCACTTCTCCTTTTCTTCTCAAACTCAACTGTCATGTCAACAAAAATCTCTTCTTCTGACCGAAAGCAAACTTCCCCAATCATGTTTTTCATCCAAGAAAGCTTGGACTTTTCAGCAAATCCTTCATTTAGGATCTTCTTCTTCTTCTCATGCCAAAGTTTTTATTGCTACAAATCAACCTGGGGAAAAACGCTAAAGAAGCCATTCGTCCATTTTCTATGCCGCTTGTCCTCATTGGGGTGGGGGCATGCTGGAGCCTATCCCAGCTGTCTTGGGGGGGGAGCCGGGGTCCACCCTGGACTGGTGGCCAGCCAATTCCAGGGCACATATAGACAAACAACCATTCCCACCCACATTCATACCTATGGACAATTTGGAGTGGCCAATTAACCTAGCATGTTTTTGGAATGGGGGGGGCATACCCGAAGAAAAGCCACGCATGCATGGGGAGAACATGCAACTTCACACAGAGATGGCCCAGGGAGATTCCAACCCAGGTCTTCCCATCTCCTGACTGTGTGGCCTCCATGCTACACTGAAGAATCCTAACCCAAAATCATGTTGCTCTTTTGGGGAGACGCTCATGAAAATATTAGCATAATATCCTACGTTCATGATGTAAAACACTAGAGAAACGTCTTTCCTAGACCCGTTGACACAATTTCTTATACTAGTTCCGTCAACAACAGCAGCATGAAAACATTGATGACACTTCCGATGTCGGCTCTCCTTTGGATGGCTGTGTCTTCCAGCACAAGACGTGTGCTCCAGTCCTCAGGTCCAAAATGTTGACAGCAAACCAGCATCTTGTTGAGTCTTGGTAGCCAAATGGAGAGCTAGCTATCCACTCTTTCGTCTGGGATTGACACTGAGATAAGACCCCGCCTCTCCCCCAAAAACAGCTGGGATGGGCTCCAGCATCCCTTGTGAGGATAGAAAATGAATGAATCCAAAGCTATCGCTAGCTTGGTTAATATACACGTCACTTATGGAAAGGGAACACTGTGCACTGGACGAAATGATGACTACAGGGGCTGCGCCACGCCCCACCACCCTGTGCCACGAAATTAGAGACCGATGTTGCAACGTTGCTGACATACTATGCTGTATATTGTTTGTCATTGTGTTCTACATTGTTTGTTTGTTTGAAAGCAAACATTAAATGAGTAAAATACACATTGTCGTATATGTGCCAGCAGCCATGTTGGTCTGAGCATCTTGAAGGCAGAGCTCTCATCGCCTGGCATGGCCTGGCATGGCCTGGCATCGCCTGGCATCGTCTGGCATGGAGAGAGACAGGGGCCACTTGGTACAGGACACGGGTCCAGGAAGAGCTACTATAAAGGAGTTCATAGCTTGTTGTTTTGGTACAGGCAGAGAAGATTTGGTCCTTTTTAAAGATGGTATTTGTGAAGGACCTCTGATAGCAAGTGGCTCAACCAGGATGCAAACAGGGCTCAACGTTAGATGATCCCAGATAAAAGCCAATCCTGCAGGTAGCCACACTCACTGACAATCATCTGCTGGTCTTCCTTCCAGACTTCTGTCCGCCATTCATTCATCTGGACTCTAATTTGATACTGAATGGCTCCGAAGTGGTCTTGACCGCCGGTTCTGCCTTCAGCCTCAGTTGTAATGGCAACGCTTCCATCCGCTGGTCCACCACTGCATTTCGTCCACTGCCTGAGCATCGTGACGTGCTGGAGGTCAGGCGCTCCACACCCAGGCACACCGGGACATATCACTGTTCCTACATCAACCGGAGTCTGGACCACGCGCACACCCAGATCCACCTTTACGTCAAAGGTGAGCAAGGCCATGCCCCCTTCCTCACAATTTACAACTACCAATGACATCACTTCCCATGTCGATCGTCTCGCAGACCCGTCTAACCCGTCCAGCGTCTTTGTCACGCCTCGCATGACCCCCAGTGTCAAAGAGGGCGACGACTTCCTGTTCAGGTGTCTGCTGACGGACCCGTCGGTCACAAACCTCACCCTCCAATCAGACTACCAGGATGGGCAACAGGCCGAACATCTGCCCAGGGGCATGAACGTGACCTTTGATCCCCACAGAGGAGCCCTCATCCATAAGGTCCACAGGAACTTTAATGGACGCTACGTCTGCTCGGGCTGGAAACTTGGCACACAGTTCAGATCCAAAACACTTGACCTGCTGGTGGCACCAAGTAACGCCTTGTCTTTACCTGTCTTTCCATCCGTCTCTCTCCTGGTGTTCTCATCTGTCTGTCCATCTGACTCCTGACTGTCTCACCTGTCCCCCCTCCAGGACAACGTCATCCTCCCCACGTGTCTGTCAATCAGAGGATTTTTTTTCATCTGGAAGGAGAAACATTTGAGGTCACATGTGTGACCAGTAACCCCTCCCACTTGTACACTGTCACCTGGACACACCCCCATGTGCAGGTGAGAGGAGACGTTCAAATGAGAAGAAGGAAAACAGGAAGAAAGTGTTGGCGTTTTTGTACTGGTCCTGTTAGGCCCCATTCTAATTTGGCGGTGCCTTGGTTCATGTCAGGCATCTGTTCCTATAGGACTTAAACCAAAATGGACTCTAACCAAAGCAAGTTTTCCCATAGAAAATTTGTTCCAGACACCCAAACATGCTAATTAGGGCTGTCAATCCTTTAAAATAAATATCCATCCATCCATTTTCCGCCGCTTATCCGGGTCCGGGTCGCAGGGGCAGCAGTCTCAGTAGGGAAGCCCAGACTTCCCAGTCCCCGGCCACCTCCTCCAGCTCCACCGGGAGGACACCAAGGCGTTCCTAGGCCAGCTGTGGGACATAATGCCTCCGGCGTGTCCTAGGTCTGCCCCGGGGCCTTTTCCCGGCTGGTCATGCCCGGAACACCTCACCAGGGAGGCGTCCGGGAGGCATCCGGACTAGATGCCCGAGCCACCTCAACTGACTTCTCTTGATGTGAAGGAGAAGCGGCTCTACTCTGAGCCCCTCCCGGATGGCTGAGCTCCTCACCCGATCTCTTGGGGTGAGTCCAGCCCCCCTACGGAGGAAACTCATTTCAGCCACCTGTATCCGCCATCTCATTCTTTCGGTCCTGACCCAAAGCTCATGACCATAGGTGAGGGTGGGAACATAGATCCACCGCTAAATTGAGAGCTTTGCCTTCCGGCTCAACTCTCTTTTCATCATAGGTATGAATGTGGGTGGGAATGGTTGTTTGTCTATATGTGTCCTGGGATTGGCTGGCCACCAGTCCAGGGTGGACCCCGCCTCTCCCCAAGCCAGCTGGGATAGGCTCCAGCATGCCTGCGACCCTGGTGAGGATAAGCGGTAGAAAGTGAATGTATGAATGTAATTGGTCCCAGGTCCATGAGGGGCCATGATCAAATGGACGTGGTCACATGTTTCATTCCAGGCACCAAATATTACAGTGATGCGTCACTACAGCAACTGGCTGCAAATGAACAGCACGCTCAGCGTTGTGGGTGTGACTCGGAGGCACGATGG
Source organism: Doryrhamphus excisus (assembly GCF_037039965.1). Lineage (NCBI taxonomy): Eukaryota > Metazoa > Chordata > Actinopteri > Syngnathiformes > Syngnathidae > Doryrhamphus > Doryrhamphus excisus. The sequence goes on along the minus strand of NC_136377.1, from coordinate 42,119 downwards.
ACGTTACGCATGTACGGCTCACAATGAGGCCGGAGACGCGACGGCAGCGGCAAGGCTGAGCGTCTTAGGTGGGAAGGGCGGGCTGGTCGAGTGTTGAAAGATAATGAAATGTTTGATGCGTGGCCGTTCTCTCTGTCAGATGCTCCCTTCCTGAAGGTCTTCCTGCAGCAGCGTGCCGACAGCCGGATGGCGCTACATGCTACTGCTAGCAGCCAGTCAATGAAAGATGAATGGGAACTGCTCGCTAATGTTAGCGCAGATGGAGTGTACCCTAATGTCGTCAGCCGCAGCAGCACGGTGGGCATGCTAGAGGGCGGAGACATGATGTTGACCGTCGCTGTGGAAGCATATCCACCAATCAGGAACCTGGACTGGGTGACACCGACAGAAGTGCAGAAGACGCAGAGCTTTGACACCTACAGGTTAGCGAGGCCGCACAGCATCCTCCATCACGGCGTCTTCATCCAAACTGTCACATTTGCAGGTCGCAAAGCAGCCTGCTGTTCCATCGTGAGGCCAAAGGTCGTTACACGCTGCGCTTGGCTAACTCTTTCTTCAATGCCTCCCTGAACTTTGACCTGAGAATTCTCCGTAAGCTCCGTCACGGTCATCCTTCCGTTTGCCTTCACATGGACTGATGCTTGATCTTTGCTGTCATTGTCCAACACCAAAAAGGCGCCCCGAGCAGTCACATCACGGTGCAGAATGACACCCTGACCTGCAGCAGCTCAGGCTTCCCCCCTCCCACCATCCTTTGGGTCACCTGCAGCGGCCTCGTCTGGACGTACGCACGCTCGCACGCTCCCACACTCCCACGCTCTGGCCTGTCGTATACACGTGACCTTGACTTCCTGTCCAGGTGCGGCAACATCTCCACCGATCAAGTTGATGATGTCACAACACTGGAAAGGGAGGAGTTGACAAAGCACCTCCCCCTCCCTCGGCCAGCGGCCCATGATGTCACCATCGAATGTGTCTCCTTTAACAGCGTGGGACGCTCATGTGACACCTTCTTGCTTCGTGAGCTCGTGTCAGGACCTTCCTTAGCAGTTGGGCTCCTTACCTAAACGTCTTCTCATTCTCTGCAGGAGGTCAGAGCGTCCTCACGCAGCCTTTTCTCACTGCGTCCGCTGTCGCCATGGCGGCGCTGTTGTTGCTTCTGCTGCTTGTCATCTGTAGGATGAAAACGGTTGGTATGCTAAGGACGTCCTTCACATTTCCCCCAAAACATTTTTGTCCATCTCGATCGTTGTTCAGAAACCAAAATACGAAATTCGCTGGAAGATCATCGAGAGCTGTGACGGGAACAACTACACCTTCATCGACCCCAACCGGCTGCCTTACAATCTCAAGTGGGAGTTTCCCCGGGACAAGCTCCGCCTCGGTAAACATCTTCTTTCAGCGGCACCTTGAACCTTTGACCTTTTCAGGTGACCTTTGACCCTTCCCACCAGGTGCTGTTTTGGGCTCAGGTGCGTTCGGAAAGGTGGTGGAAGCCACGGCGTACGGCCTCGGGACAGAAGATGTCACCCGGGTGGCCGTCAAGATGCTCAAACGTCAGTTCCCATTTTTGCTTGTCAGCGCTGCCATCTGCTTTTCTCGATTTATACTTAAATCGATTTTCATTCATTCATCAATTATACAGCAATGCTTGATCAATTTGTATATATTAGGTGTATTGGTTGGGGAATGATTAACGATAGATTGTTTATGAATGATAGATGAATGATATATCATTAATGATATTCACAATAATTGATCATTATTGATGAATCAGTCATCAATAATTCATTAATTATACATCAATAATTGATCAATACACAATGCCCAGGTTAGCCTGTGTTCAAAGCCAGAGCATAAAAGTAAGATTTCCATACGGATTTAAAATGCTCCAGTGATGGAATGTTACGAGGCAGGCCATTCCAGAGTCTCGGCCCTGCGACAGAGAAGGCCCATCACCCCCAGATTTAAGATTAGACCGAGGCGTAGTTAAGAGGAGCTGTGAGCTGGACCTCATGGTTCTGGTAGGAACAACAACAGTCAATAAGTCAGGTAAGTATGAGGGAGGCAGCCCATTCAGCCATTTAAAAAGCAAAAGGAGCATTTTGAACCGGATCCTGTAAGTAACAGTAACAGGTAACAGTAACAGGTAACAGTAACAGGGAACATGGAACATGGAACAGGTAACCAGTGCAAGGAGGCCAGGATTGGGGTCCGATGTTGATGAGGACCATGAACAGGAGACAGCTACTGGAGACGATGTATGGCTGATGTCTGGCAATAGTCCAAGCGGCATGAAATAAATCAATAACAACATCTGGTTAACGGTATGAAGACAATGGGCCAAGGGGCCAATGGAGTACACCGTCCACTCCATCCCATTTATCAATCAGCAATCAATCATTCATCAATCATTCATGTCCATGTCAACGTGTGCACGTTTGTATGCAGCGAGCGCCCACCTGGAGGAGCGGGAAGCTCTCATGTGTGAGCTGAAGATTCTCAGCCATCTCGGTTACCATGACAACATCGTCAACCTCCTGGGAGCGTGCACTCAAGGAGGTGGGGGGTCAAAGGTCAAAGGAAAACTAATCGGAAGAAGGATTTCTGTGAACTTTGTCGCTCTCACTAGGCCCCGTGCTGATGATCACTGAGTACTGTTGCCATGGCGACCTGCTCAACTTCCTGCGTCTGCACACCCCGGATTTCATGGCGGCCATCTTGAACCCCGACACAAAATACTCCAATGTGACGAGTCAGGACGTCAGACACAGGAGGTTTTTTTTTTCTTTTTCTCTTCTTCACATGTGCACGTGTGAGAATGTTGTGCGTGTGTGTGTGTGTGTGTGGCACACGCGCACATGTGAGCATGTTGTGTTTGTGTGTGTGTGTGTTGCAGTGATAGCGGAATCTCGTGTTGTTCGGAGTATCAAGAAATGCAATCAGTACTTTCCCACTCAGGTAACACACACTCATGCACAATCAGGTCTGATAAGCACAAGGATGCCATTAACGTGCGTGTGCGTGTGTCCTTCAGGTGGGCACGTGGAGCGTTTGTCTGTCAGTGACCTCATGAGGTTTTCCTACCAGGTGGCTCAGGGTTTGGACTTCCTGTCAACACAAAATGTAACATGAACGCACACACACACACACACACACACACACAAGTGTGGTAAGTCTGTGTGCGTGTTAGTGTATCCACAGAGACGTTGCAGCAAGGAATGTTTTGCTAACTGACCACCACGTTGCAAAAATCTGCGACTTTGGTTTGGCCCGAGACATCCGCAATGACGACAGCTACATTGTCCAGGGGAACGTCAGTGACACACAACACAAGAACACAAGAACACAAGAACACAAGAACACAAGAACACAAGAACACAAGAAGAAGGTGACCACCTGGTCATTTCCTCCCTTCCTGTGACAGGCACGCCTCCCGGTCAAGTGGATGTCTCCAGAGAGCATCTTCCAGTGTGTTTACACGGTCCAGAGTGATGTCTGGTCTTATGGAGTCCTGCTGTGGGAAATCTTCTCTCTAGGTAACCATGGCAACACCACAGAACGTCTCTAATCACTTGTTCACTAATCACCTGTGTGCTGACATGCTCAGGTAAGAGTCCTTACCCCAATGTTGCCGTGGATACCAACTTCTATAGAATGATCAAAGATGGATGCCACATGGATCAGCCCGACTTTGCTCCAGCACAAATGTGAGGCCCCGAAGCTTCCATCTTTGTTCATCTCAAAAAATGTATGGCGTTTGACAACGATCCTTGTCAGTAAAGTTCATGGAAGGTTAGGCGGTCAGTGACGGAGGATGACGTCTTTGTCAATAAAGTTCATTGAAAGTTGCCTTCAGGTACCAGTTGATGACTCAGTGTTGGAATTTGGAGCCAAGCGACAGGCCAACATTCAGGATGATTGGTCAGCTGATTGAAAGGCTCCTCCCCTGCGGCAACAAGTCGGGTGAAAGTGAGCAGGTGAAGCCCAATCACACGTTTGGTTTGGTTTGGTTTGGTTTGAATGTTTTCTTTGTGTTTCTTAAGCCAACGTACAAGAATATAGATGAGTGTGGAGAAGAGGAAGAGTACGAGGAAGTGGTCCGAAGTGGAGCGTCGCTGAAGGGGGAGGAGCAAAGTGAGCATGATCAAATGTTTCCTTAATGAAGCTTTAAGCGTCGTCCCCGAGTCACTCTTTGCTCCTCAGATGGCAGCCAGGAAGCCGAGGCGGCAAAGAGAATGAAAAACATCTACCAGCTCTCCTGATGGTCTCCACCAATCCTGTTCTTGTGGTCACATGACACGAAATCAATCACCTTTGATGTCTTCTCATCTGCCATCAACAAACCACCTGAGCAATCCTTGGACCCCTGTGAGCACCTTCAGACGTGCACGCTTGTAGCATCACACCTTTCCAAACCCTGAGAAGCTAAGCTGGTCTGGTGCTTCTCATGCAGCAAGGCAGTTGGGAACTGTTGGGGGGGGGGGTCATTTTAGAGCAGACCTGCTCACATGTACAACAAATTTGTAGTACCCAACATGCAGTTGACTCTTGAATCCGCACGTATGCTTCCCTGCTCTCCATTTTGTTGCATGTTCTTGCTTTCAAGTTCACGTTGAGTGTCTGTACAAAAGACACAATTATAAATATCATCACTTTCTCTAGTGTTTCAAATCGGTTGGGAGGGTGGGGGGGGATTCTGTCCCTTGGGCGTGCATGACAGAAAATAACGAGAAGCTAAGCTAGTCCACCTCCCATTCTGCGCTGTTTTGGATATCCACCTCACATCATGGAACTATTTCATCCAATTCATCTGAATCTTGGAGGAAACACCTAGTGATCATTTCTTTTCTGTCGTCACCAGTATTAATTTTGATGAATTATGAACTATGCATACTTTTATGTCCTTATTTTAGCTGTCCTGGCATCATTTCCTTCTGGGAATGTAACTGAAAGTGATGCCACATTTGCTGTATGTGTTGATTTTTCTCTAAATAAAAACATCTCAACAGAAGAAAACAACCGGCAGCTTCTCTCGGGCAAACTCGCTTAACGCTTCCTGTATTCATTCATCAAAATAAAAGCATGCCCTGGTACCAAATCCCAGCTAGCCATTTTTGCTTCCCAAAATGTTACAAAAACTTTGCATTTTTGTTGCAGAAGCATTTTTGGTTGGGTTGCTTGCCCCTTGGCTGCGGTGGTACGCTTTTGTGGGTTAGGGTTAAGACTGATGATTGGTACCGATGAGTGCTTGTCTTTATGGATTATTATGGATTATTGATTGGTACTGATGCTTGGTGTGTTGTACCTGCAGGGCAGGTGTGGGTTATTCCCAAGAATATTAATGTGACATTTTTATTGCCAAAGGACTTTCAATGTAGGGAGGGGCTTGTTAATGACTTGTTTAATCAGCCCAAATAAACAGCTAGTCACGGTGTGTGTGATAGTATTGATGAATGATTAGCAGTGACGTGGTCGTTATCGGTCTTTTCAACTCACTCAAAGGTTGAGGTGAAGTCACTCATTGATCAGTTTACTTTGTGGTCTTGCTGCTGACACATTGAGAACTTTTGAAGGCAAACAAACAAACGATACGTTCAGGATGAAAGGACGTGCTCGTTTGTCATCTTTGGAGTTCCTGCTGATGGTCACCTGCTTGCTGCTGCTGCTTTGTTGCGTTGGATTGTTGGTGCTTCTGTGGATGGATGATCGGCCGCCAGGTGATGCTCCGCTTCTCATTCTTTTTGTAGATCCGTGCTTTCCAACGCTTTGTCTTGTGACAGCTACTTTTCCTCGGTGAAAATGTCTGAGAGCTACTCTAGTTGTGGCAGTTAGTTTCCCAGCTCACTTTCAGTTCAGTTCAGTGTACTGATATCCCAACAACCGCTATCTCATAGCTCTTACGCATGAAGCTCTCACTCATGAATGACAACAGAGAAGCAACTGAAACCCACACGAGCAAGCACTCTGCGACAAAGGCAAGGAAGAAGTGTATTTTGCATGGTCATGGGTTAGGTTTGCCATGAGTGCTGATAAATAGATAAGTCTCGTGCGACAGTATTTCAACCCAAACAAAGCCAATGTGCTTGTTTGACCAGAGAATGATGAAAGACAACTCCCATTTTGTCTTCTTCTCTGGTGTTGTCACATTATCAACTGGAAACCTGAAAGGGAAGTGCGCTTGCGGTTGGCTGAGCCCTCTTCTAGATGTTTTCTACTCGACAGTGGAAAAGACACTTTCTGTACATATTTTACTGATGCTGTAGTTGTTCACTCAGCTGGCTCCTGCCCAACAGAGAATGATGATAAATAAAGACGTTTGACTTTGCTGCGTCCAAGATGGCGTGGACCCGGGCGTGCTGAGCGGGAAGATGACCATCACCAGCGGCGCCACGTTCTGCGAGGAGCTGAAGAATTCCAGCAGTGTGCAGTTTAAGTCTCTGGCGTTTGACGTCCAACATCTGGTGAGGTCACAGCTTTTATTTGTCATTCAGGGCTGCTCACCTGACTTGTGATTGGTCGACAGGTGACGGTGGCGTTAACACGCAGTCGTCTCAACAAGGACTTCACGTCTTGTCAGGTTCTGCTCTTCGCGTGAGGACAGCCCAGATTGAAGGATGGGATGATCCATTCATTAATTATTGACGATTGGTTATTGATCCTCAGCCAGGGCAGCGTTATTGTGACCTTTGACCTTTGGTTCCGTCAGCCGGTGGACAGGAATGAAGTGGAGCAACAGATGAGGGCAGGCCTTGAAGAAAGCAGGGGACTGGTGGTGGACAAAGATAGTATCCACATTACAGGTGAGGTCATAGGTCAGCAGATTTGGATCATTTCAATTCTATTTGCCTATTGCCTATTGCCTATTGCCTATTGCCTATTGCCTATTGCCTATTGCCTACTGCCTATTGCCTACTGCCTACTGCCTACTGCCTACTGCCTACTGCCTACTGCCTACTGCCTACTGCCTACTGCCTACTGCCTACTGCCTACTGCCTACTGCCTACTGCCTACTGCCTACTGCCTACTGCCTACTGCCTACTGCCTACTGCCTACTGCCTACTGCCTACTGCCTACTGCCTACTGCCTACTGCCTACTGCCTACTGCCTACTGCCTACTGCCTACTGCCTGCCGATCCATTTGGGAGAACGAGCATCAACATGACCTTATAAACCAGCACATTCCAGCAGGGAATGGAGGGTTCCAAGAAATCAATGATTTCTTATGAAAATACAGGATTCATCACAGCCTATTGGTTCCAGACCCGACCGCATTAAAGTAAAGCTTGAATCACCACCAATTCAGTCATTCAAACATTTGGAAGAACAGATATCTTTGGTGTTGGACCGTAATCCCACATCTCACACAGTAGAATAATATCCCATCTTTACTGTACTTTACTCTGGACCACCAGCCTCTTTTTACCCCGCAACGAGAGGAAGCCATTTGTGCAATGGTGATAGCAAACAATGAAAGCAACCATCACTGTCCCGGGGTGATGTCCCTTTTCGCCACCCCCATCCGGTCATGCAGTAGTTGGCAGCACATGACAGAATGCTAGTCGAATAGCTCCCTCCTGCTCCCCATTCCTTCATCCCTGGAGGATGTATTCTCTGCCTGGTGGTATAGGTATACTGGAGGTATACTGTATGTCCAGCGTAATGCTAGCAGCCACAGATGCAGCATGTGATAACATCGCAGTACCTAAAGAATCCACTAGGTTTTCAAGTCAAGTTCAAGGTTTTCAGTTCAAGTCTGATTACATAGTCCAATTACACATATATATGTGTGTGTGTGTGTGTGTTAATACATGCAAATATACATAACTGTGCTATAATCGTTATTATTGGTATTATTAGTGGTACTACTATTGGTAGTATTTCCTCCCTTTGGTGAAATATCCATTGCAAGTAGCTTTGTTGTCATGATGTCTTTTGCGGCCACAGGAATTGATAAAAGAATCGTTTGCAAAACTGGCGATTCCAAGGAATCAAAAGACTGGGAACTGGTTTTGTGGGGAGTTTGGATTCCCATCCCCCCCAGCAATGTTAGGTTCAAGGTGAAGAAGCTAACGGATGCCTTTCACAGAGAAACACGTGGTGACCACAGCCGCTCCGTCAACACCTGTGACAGGTGAGGAAGATTATTTTGTCTTTTCTTTCTTTCTTTTTTTCCCCGTAAACTATTTTGATGTCTGCCTCGTTTGCGTCCAGTATTGTGTCCGCCTCATCAGACTTCCTGTGCTGACCGATCCATGTGCATCGACGCCGATAGTTTCTGTGATGGCGTCCATGACTGTGCTGACGACTCAGATGAGGATGCCACCCATTGTGGTCAGTTTTTTCAGTCAGCTTGTACCGTATCATCCTTAGGTCTCCATAGCAACGAAGTGTGATGGACAATTGGTGTGTTTGGTATCGCCCTTCTGTCTCCACAGCAACCCAGTGTGATGGACAGTTTGTGTTGCTTGGGCCAACGGGATTGTTGGCTTCTGAGACGCACGACACTGGCGGCTTCTGCCGTTGGATCATCAGGTTCCATAAAAGACACTTACTGGAGCTACCAACATCTACACATTATAGAACCTGAATGACCTGAGTTTGTTTTGTCATCTTCAGGGTCCAAAGCGGATTTTCAGTGAAGATGAACTTGCAGTTTGTGAGCAAAGGAAATGTTGCCATTCTGAGATTTTATGAAGGAGTTGGCGCTGAAAAGTGGCTTGCAGGTCAGGACCAGGTCCATCAACTCCTGGATTCAGATGCTCTTACCCACTGACCTTTACCTTTGCAGCCGAGTTCTCAGGCTCCACCCCTGCTGGGACCGTGTGGCTGCTGACAGACCAATCCACCGTGGAGTTTTCCTGGCATGATTTTACGTCGGGATTCAGCGCCACCTTCCATGCCGTGAACGTGTCACAGCTCCCCGGTGAGACACCTGCCGTCAAAGTTAGAGAAGTGTTCAGAAGTCATTGTTGATGCCTTTGGCGTCTTTTAGTCGAGGAGAAGCTAACATGCACCTTTGAGCGAGGCGTATGCTTGTGGAGGCAACATCATGACGACGACGGCGACTGGCTTCGAACCAGAGGCTCCACCTTCCCTCCACTCAGTGGCCCGAGTGTCGACCACACCCTGGGAAACTTATCGGGTGGGATTGAATGTTAGCATTGTGTTAGCATCACTGCTAGCATATCATGTTCCTCAGGTTTCTACTTGGTTACGCCTCTGAGCCCCGGCCAATGGCTGAAGAGCTTCAGGATTCACAGCCTGCCTTTGACTCCACCCCTTCAGCCCGTGTGTCTACAATTCTGGTGAGAGCGCAGAGATAGAACACTGAAAATGACAGGAGTAAACAAAGAGGAAGTCAGATGATGTGTGCGTGTGAAGGTATCACATGTTTGGAGAAGACGTTCATCGTCTTCAAGTCCTGTTGCTCCAAATGTCTCGTTCGCATCCTCACGGTGTCGTCACCGTGGTCTTTAACAAGGACGGCAACTATGGTGACAACTGGAATTACGGCCAGGTGCTCCTCAACCTGACAACAGACACTCAGGTCGGTGACATCGCACAGGAAGTCCACTGTCAGATTCGGACATGTGTCATGTGACTGTGGAGTATCTAGGAAGACAAAAGAAATTGAGAAGCACTGGTAAAGGGAACACAAATGTTGCAGATATGAGCCATCTCCTGGTGTAACAAATGAACTACACAAGGCATCATATTAACAGCAAATTCAGCATTGTTGCTACTTTGGCCACTTTAAGGGCTATTTCGCTTTTCATCATAGGGGAAAAAACAATACCGATATTGAATTTTGATGGCAATAAAAAATGGGGGGGGTGATAAAAATGGGGGGGGGGGACGACTCAGTCACGCAGGGGGCCACAAGTGAAAGCCCATGACAGGTTGTGGGCCCAACAGCAAGTTTTGTGTTTTCTGTTTGCTGATGTGATCACTAACCCTAGTGTAGCCAGGTGAAATGTTTTACAAATGTTGAAACTGGATTTAAAACTGAATTGAAGCCAAACTGATTTCAAGCTAATCCATGCAGGTTGTCTTTCAAGCTCTGAAGAAAGGAGGCATGAGGAATGATATCGCTTTGGATGACATCACACTGACTTCTGAGCCATGTGGTCCTGCCCCCCCCGAACCAACCATCGTGCCAACTCCAACCACCACACCCCCCATGCCAGGTAACAATCAAACCTCACTTGAAAATCGCACTAAGCCAGGTGATCAACAAGCCACACCCACTAAGACAATCAAACCACACCCACAAAGCCAGGTGAAAATCAAGCCACACCCATTAAGACAGGCGACCATAAAGCCACACCCACTAATCCAAGTGTCCATCAAGCCACACCCATTAACCCAGGTCACCATCAAGCCACCCCCACTAAGCTCTCTTCTGATTGGTCAGCTGACTGTGGCGGTCCTTTTGACCTCTGGGAGCCAAACTCGACCTTCAGCTCTCCAAATTACCCAGAAAACTATGGACAGGAAGCGCGCTGTGAGACCCCGCTTTGTTTCATTAACACATGAGTGCGACTGTGCCTGATTTGAAAAATAAAGAAATGCGCTGGCAGGTGTGTGGACGCTGCACACCGTCCCAGGTGAAAACATCCAACTTCACTTCCTGGATATGCATGTCGAAGCTCACTATGACATGGTGGAGGTGAGGGACGGGGCAGGGCCAAATTCCACCTTACTGGGTGAGCTGTGATGTTTAAAGAGAATTCTTCTCAGTCTACTTTCCACTCATTAACGTCTTTCTTGTAGCCGTTCTCACTGGCAGCGAAGCCCCCGTCTGTGACTTCTTTTCCACAACCAATCAGATGACAGTCGGTTTTTTTACGGACAAGTCGGGTCACGGTCGTGGATTTAAAGCCAACTTCACCTCTGGGCTCAACTTGGGCTCCCCAGGTGAGATCATGATCTTGCTTCACAGACCATTAGTCAACCGTTAGCCTAGCACATGTAAGCTTCAGCTAACAGTGACGTAATATGTCAGCAAGCGCTGAAATTGATGTTAAGACAAACAATTCAACTGAAGAGACAGGAACAGGAAGTTGACAGTCTGGCAAGTCCAGGTCTCAGCTCTTTGTGTGGCTGTGTGTGAATCAGATCCTTGTGCTGAAGACCAGTTCCAGTGTGGGACAGGTGACTGTATCCATGGTAACAGTCAGTGTGATGGCGTGATAGACTGTCGCGATGCTTCAGATGAAGCTGAGTGCGGTGAGGCTGATGTCCCGTCTTTGACAGCAACCATGTTTGGCTGCATTGTAGATGAACACAACACCGTACGTTTGTTTAGTTGTTTTACAGGCCGTCGCTTCACGTGGTCTCCAGTTTCTGATTGGCTCTTCTCTGTTCACCGTGTGTGCGGACACCTGGAGTCCTCATCTGTCTGACTTCACCTGTCAGTACCTGGGACACAGGTAAGACGCTACCTGTCATGGATCCATCTGGACCACATTTAAGACCTGTTGCCAAATCTAAAAAACTGTGTGTATATTTTGGCGTACATAATAATAATACATTTTATTTGCATAGCGCTTTTCAAAATACTCAAAGACACTTTACAGAAGAATGGAGTTGAATAAAGCAAGTAAACAGAAGACACACCAAAATACAACATTCATTGGTTAATACACAGTTAAAATATGAGTAAAAGCGGGTAAAACTCCACGTAATAAAACTCCACGTAGACATATTCCCATGTGCTTTTCCTTCAATCATCATCAAAATGTGCGCATGCGAACGCTTCCACAATTCACCACAGATGGCTTCCAACACACACACACATACACACACACACAATGACCTTTTTTGAATATAACTCATTAACATTAGCCTGCTAACACCTTGCAACTGGGAAGGTTGAGTTTTGAATAGATGTTGGAATGGTCTGAATGGGTTGAGAAATGTGGGAGGAGTTAAAACTCTTAAAATCAAAAGCATTTGGCGTTCCAAAAGAAAAAGCGTGGGAATTTTTTTTTCTGTGGCTAACGGCTGTGAGCATGAATGTCACGACTTTGTTGAATGAATTGATGTAGGAATGAGGTAAACTGGTTGAGAAATGTGGCAGTCGTGGTGGGTAATTGGTTTTAGGGAAAAGGGAAAATGGGTCGCACGGTGACTGACTGGTTGGCCGGAATTGGTATCTCTGTTGAGCCTCTGAGTGGAGTTTGCAAGTTCTGCTCATGTTTGTAGGTTTTCCCTGGGTAGTCAGGCTTTCCTCCCACATTCCAAAACATGCATGTTGGCTTCATTGGAGATGCCAAATTGTCCATAGGTATGAATGTGAGTGTGAATGGTTGTTTGTCTATATGTGCCCTGCCATTGGATGGCCACCAGTTCAGGGTGTCTGGACCTGACCAGTCAGTCCTGAGACACATGTAGACCACTTGTAAGACCTATGCCAATGTACAGGTCTGGGTGGAGCACCCTGCAGCCGGCCATGACAGGAGATTCGCCTTTCGTGAGTGTCAAGGTCACTGGGGATGGCGGTCTGGAATCCAGCGTGAGGTAGCAGAAATCAAACACTTGGACTACAATGAAAGCCAGAGTAGATAAGTGGAAGATTGTCCTCAGAGACACACACGAACAATTGAAACAACGGCTACCACAGAAGGTATTTTTTGTGTGTTGTAGTGAAAGTTGTGCTGGCGACCACGTGATTTCTCTCCACTGTGACAACCAGCGTGAGTACAAGATGCTCATGTGTCAGTGTTGGAATCTCAGTGTCATGTTGTCATGTTTTAGCATGCGGCGCTCGTTTCATTGCCAATGACAGCGTGGACCAATCAGCGGCCAGGGAAGGTAAGAGCAGGAAACCTTTTTCTACTTTTTAGGTCAACTAGCTCACCAGCCTGTTTTTATCTGAAAGGTGAGGTCAAAGTGGTGGGCGGGGCTGACAGTGAGAAGGGAGCATGGCCATGGATGGTGTCACTGCATTGGAAGGGTCGACATGTGTGCGGCGCTGCTTTGCTGGGCAATAATTGGCTGCTGACTGCCGCCCACTGTGTGTATGGGTGAGACCCCGATTCAAGATGTTTGGATGTCACGTTGGGATTGGTGGATAACACCTCGTTGACAGGAAGGACCATCCCCTCCACTTGTGGTCCGCAAAGTTTGGACTTCATACTCAGAGTGACACGAACGACGTTGAAACGCGCCAACTTGATCGCATCATCATCAACGACCGTTACAACCGACAGAGCAAAGATAGCGACATCGCCATGATGCACCTAAAGATGCCAGTCAACATGACTGGTCAGCCTAAAAGCCTTTGTCTATATTTGGGCTGTCCATCCATTACAATACTTCATCACCATTCATCGCGTTTAGTCCATAGTTAACTCATAATTAATTGCACTTAACCGCACATAGATAAAAGGTTTTACCTATTTTAAGTATGGATGTCAATATCTTTGTGGTAAACAAGTTGATGGGCAACCACACTAACCACATCAAAGTTTATGGAAAGGCATATACATTTTGGAAATATGGGCCAGTTTTGGATGTTTAATGCAAGTGGCGACTTGTCCCCCTTTGTTGGACTGTCCTTGGATGCACCATGTAACTTTGTCACAGTCTGCCTACTACAGTACACTACACTACACTACACTACTACTATACAGTATTTTGTTTGGTACAACACAGTAACATTGAATGTCCAGGCTGATACTGGTGGATAGCGCCATCAGGACTATTACAGCACATGGTCGACTGAATGTTACAGGACCCCTGTTCTGGGTTCAAGAGGACCCCCATTCTAGACTTATAATTCAGTTTAAACCTTATTATGAGTGAGTGCTGTCACATGTCCTGATACCTTATTACCTGCCTAAAATTTATACCCAATGAGAAATTAATTTCCTTGATCCGAACATCTCTACATCCGTGTAAAAAGAAGACCTTGCCTATACTAACACCCTTAGTACACATACAGACCTAAAGGTAATAAATATAATACCAGTGTGTGGTATACACAGTACATATAGATCAGGCCTGTAATCGTGCCCGGCGTTTATATATTTAAGCCTGTAGCCAGACCTTGACAGTATACAGGGCCGGACTTCTATTTGAAGAAACTCTTCTTTCTACATTTTTGATGTCCTTATGCACAGTCTGTTATTCACCATGTCTGTGTGTCTGTGTGTGTTCAGAGTTCATACAACCAGTGTGTTTACCTAAAAAAGGGCAAGAGTTCCCAGCAGGAAGGAAATGTTTCATTGCTGGTTGGGGACGAGATGCTGACGGTGAGCTATCTTATCTTATCTTATCTTATCTTATCTTATCTTATCTTATCTTATCTTATCTTATCTAATCTAATCTAATCTAATCTAATCTAATCTAATCTAATCTAATCTATCTATCTATCTATCTATCTATCTATCGTGTGCCTGTATTTATTGAGGTGGGAAAAGTATTTGTATAACACCCCACCCCCCATCTGCCCAACCGTCTGTCCGTCCGTCCATCTACCGATCTGTCAGTCTGTTGTCAGGCAATCAATGGTGTTTGTCCCTGTGCTGTTGTTGTACAGGTTCTCTCCCTAATGTTCTCCAGGAGGCCATGGTCCCACTGGTAGACCAGGCTCAGTGTCAGCAGTGCTTGCCGGAGTACCGTATTACCTCCAACATGCTGTGTGCAGGATACCGAGACGGCGGAGTGGACTCTTGTCAGGTGAACACCGGGACTGACTTGAGACACATGTGGACGTCTGAGTGGGACTCAGTCAGAAAAAAAGTATTAGTATTAGTCACATGGCTATTGCTAACGCTTCAACTTTTTGGATCAGGGAGACTCTGGAGGTCCACTCATGTGTTGGGAGGATGGATACTGGACTCTAATTGGTCGGTATCTTTCAACTATTCCCTTCAGAGAAACGCCACACGTGGGAATAAATGTCCATGCTGTCGTTTTCTGCCAGGTGTCACGTCATTTGGCATCGGTTGTGGTCAACCTGACCGGCCTGGCGTTTACGCTCGTGTCTCGTCCTTTGTGCATTGGATAGCTCAGACCCGGCGCTCCTCCTTGCTGTGGAGGCCATGACCACTGATGACATCGTCAAACTGCAGCTGCTCTGATTGTCTGCATCACAGAATGAAAGCTTTTAGTTTTATCATGTTGCTGTTTTTTTTCTTTGACTGATGTCTGCATTGCCATAGCAACACACACACACACACACAGGGGAGTATGTGGGCGGACCCAAGTGGGCGGACCCAACAGTTGGGAGAGGAGGACACACATAGCATGTGGCCCACAGCATGTGGGCGGACCCTCTATGTGGCTGTGGGAGGAGTCAACTGTTTGGAGAGGAGGACACACACACACAAGGTGGGAGTTTGTGTGAGCTTAAAGTCACTTGAACATGGACTTGTTAGTTTGTGGAGTGTTCATTGTGTTTATGCACGTCACCTCTCTGCACCCAGCCTTGATCACTGACAACACAGGTAACACACTTTACAATTACCATTACTATGACTCTATTACTAGAATTACTATTACCATTACTATGACTCAAGCTATAACCAGAATTACTATTACCATTACTATGACTCTATTACTAGAATTACTATTACTATGACTTTATTACTAAAATTACTATTACTCTGACTAACTATTACTATGACTATGACTTAGGGCTGCACGATATTGGAAATGAGTGCGATATGGGTATCTAGTTTTGCGATCACAATATTAGTACTCTATTTTTTTCTTTCTTCTACAAGTATAATCTGCATGAACCATATTTTATTTAAAATCTTTTTTTAAAACATACAGTAACCAATTAAGCTCACAACCCAATTACTTTCAAATGTAGGAAGGAACAAAGATTTACATTTATGTTGACCTCTAAAGTTTGGCCAAAGTTGCTTATTCCAATGCTGCATTTATTTGTGTATATTGTGTATATTTCATGCAAACTGGAAACACTTTGACATCTACATTTAGTTTTGTACTAAATAGTTTTGTGGAAAAATAAAATCTTTGAGCTGAAAGTTCAGTTGGCAAGCATTTTGAAGCAGGAGCTTTGCTTGTGCTGTTTTGTTCCTATCATATAAAGATTTTTAAACTTCCCATTCACCAAATTGTAAACAATCATGCAAAAAATGATGAGACCAACTTTGTTTATTCAGTTTATTAATTTATTATATACTTTACCTGAGTACTCACTGCTTTGGTCTCCATCAGTCTCTTTGTTTCCCACAATCCTTGTTAAACTTTCAGGTCCTCCACTGAGAACGAAAGCATGGCTCGCATGACTATGACTGAGACTAGGACTCGGAGTAGGACTAGAACTAAAACTAGGACTAGGACTAGGACTAGGACTAGGACTAGGACTAGGACTAGGACTAGGACTAAGACAAGGACTAGGAGTAGGAGTAGGAGTAGGAGTAGGAGTAGGAGTAGGAGTAGGACTAGGACTGAGACTGACTATGAATATGACTATGATTATGCCTGACGATGACGATGACGATGACTATGACTATGACTATGACTATGACTATGACTATGACTATGACTATGACTATGACTATGACTATGACTATGACTATGATTACGACTACGACTACGACTACGACTACGACTACGACTACGACTACGACTACGACTACGACTACGACTACGACTACGACTACGACTACGACTACGACTACGACTCCGACTATGACTACGACTACGACTACGACTACGACTACGACTACGACTACGACTACGACTGACGAGGACTAGGACTGTGACTATGACTATAAATATGAATGTGAATGTGATTATGACTGACGATGAATATGACTATGACTGACTTTGACTATTACTGTGGCAGTAAATGATCATTTGTCATTCATTGAACTTGACTGTGTTTACATGTCACAAAAGAGGTCATTCCAAGATGTATAGTGCTTTTACATCACGCAGACCAGACAAGATTCGTGTTGCGATGACATTTATGTTTCCACCACATAATTTAATTTTATTATCAATTAATTTACATTTATTGTGTCTCTCAGATTCACTCCATCAAGTTTTGTCAGAGTTTAGTGTCATTCGTCCAATCAGAACCAACTCGCTGGGCCATTTCCTGTCCGCATCGGTGTCTGCCCAGTTTGTGCACCGCAGAAAAAGACACGCCCACTCACCTTACTCACACAAGCAGCAAAGTGACACAGGAAATGCATCATGGATGAGGCAGGAAGCACAGCTTTTCTACAACGTAACGGTGTTTGGGCAAGAACTGCACCTGCAACTGCGTCCCAATCGCCGTCTTGTTGCCCCTCATGCGACAATGGAATGGTGGGAGGAGTCAGGATCCAAGCGTTCACAGCCAATAGGCGACAGCCGCTGCTTCTACACAGGAGAGGTGACCAACATGGAGGACTCCTCTGTTGCCATTAGCAACTGTGACGGACTGGTGGGTGCTGCCTGCACTGCATGTACACTCGTGACGATGGTAATCATGGTCTGGTTAGTGCTGCCGGTTGATGATGGCAGCTGCTGGCACAAAGCATACTAGCGTCAAGGACTCCAAGAAAATAGGCCACAAAAGCTTGAATGGAGGCGACTGGACTCTTGATGCTGGTTAAGGACATTTCACTGTCTTCACTTCAGGCTACTGTGTAGACGCCTTTTGGGCGACAGGTGAAATGTCTTCAACCAACAAGAAGAGTCCAGTGGCGTCCATTCCACCATTTGTGGATGACAGAGTCCACACAGACGAACAACATTGCTTCCTGTCACACCTTCTGAATTCCTTCTCTGGTGAGCCTGAAAGAAGAACTGACTATTTCCCCAAGACTGATATCAAGTATTGATTGTATCAAAGCTGTGTGTGATGAGTGATCTTTTTGAAAAGTCGCCCAACATCCCAATAATTTAGCAACGGACTGATTGCACATGTGACAGTTCTAACAATCATCATCCAAGTTTAGTTATTACTTGAGTTTAGTGTCTGCCCTTTTCCAAACACTTTTTCTGCTCTTTTTCTTTTGGATTTGCCAAAGAAGCGCATTGAAAGACGTGTTGGAAATTTCCACATACTTCCAAGAAGGAAGCTGTTGACTGCTGTGCATCATCACCATGGTGACCTGCTCCGTGTTTTCCTGATGCTTTTGGAAAAGCGACTGAGGTTGGACACGCTCGAAGAATAAGTGTGTGACACGGAGCTTGCAGCCTTTGAACAAGTTCTCGACTCACACCAAAGTCTTCATGTTTGTTAGAAGACGTGTCAGGGAGAAACCAAATGCTGCAAAAAGTGAAGCGCCGCAGCCACGTGCACACTCCCAGTTTGACATCACTTCTTAGAGTGTGGCAGACATCTGATGGGATCCAGATGTTGTTGAAAGATGAGCCTTGTTGAAAGGAATGGGCTGCACAAACACAAAGAAACTTGACGAAACTTAGGCTGCTTCTTTCAATGATTCAATCTTTACATAGTCTCTAAGACAGTGACTTTTATTTTGAAACATTTCTTTTATTTACAGAGTCACAATAATTCTGCTGCCCTTGATCCTTTGCTCCCCACCAATGCACGTGTTGAACAGCACTCAACTGGGTCCTCGTTGGATCCTCACTGGATCTTCATTGGATCTTCATTGGATTTTAACTGTATCCCAACTTGATCCTCACTGGATCTCAACTTGATCCTCACTGGATCATCACTAGATCCTCATTGGATCCTCACTGGATCCTCAGTAGAGCCATGCTGAGTCAACATTGAATTGCAGTACATGCTCAGTAGATCCTGATTGAATCTTGGTGTGTCCTCTGTCGATCTTCAGTGGATGCCATGTGTGTCTGCAGGCTGGAATGATCCGCACAGTGGAAGAGGAATTTTTTATTGAGCCGTTGTATCGATGGGGAATTGAAAGTGATGGTAAAGAGGGTGAGGAAGGAGGAAGACAACACATCATTTATCGAACATCAGCCATCATCAACACAAAACCGAATGTCACACAAACTGATGACTTTCTGCCAGGTGAGATGAACACACACACACACACACACATCTTTTATATCTCAACGGACCTCTTTCAAATACTCCCCTTTTGCCGGATTGCCTTGTATTCGAGTGTCCCACCTCTCTTGGTGAGTAACAAGTGTGGCCTCTTTACGGCTCTGTCATCTTTCTGCTGCGTTCAGCACCTCTCTTAGGTTCTTCAGGTGTGCTGAGGTCCAATTTTGCTTCAGGTCGCCAGCGACGCTACATTGAAGAAGCAGAAGTGTTCAACATTGAGGTAAAGGAAGTGTAGCTGTCACATCTTCTACAGACAATCACAAAGCATCACTGACATCCAGTCATCCTCCTGTCTCAGGTCTTGTTAGCCGTGGATTATTCTGTCCTTCTATTCCACGGACAAGAGCACGTCCAGAGATACCTTCTCACCCTGATGAACATTGTAGGTGGATCCAGCGACATGCATGTCAACGCTGCAACGCATACACAACCCTAGCAATTAGCTGTAACTACTTACAATCAGAGCTCCTCTCATGAGACAAAGTGGGGCAAAAATGCACTGTGCTGATGATGGGAATGAACTTCTTGTCAAAACACCCCAAAGATCTCCTTAACCAGCTCAACTTCAAAAGTGAATTTGGATCCTGATGTTTAAGTCAGATTCATTGTGGACAAATGAACCACACTTTCAGAATATTGGAGCTTCTTCAAAGCTTGCAGGGGACTTGAAGTACATTCTTCTTGGAGATGACCCACACTGTGTGCTTACCAATGTTGCAGGTCAATGAGATCTATCAAGATCATTCTCTGGGTGCCAACATCAATGTTGTTCTCGTGCGAATCATCATGCTGTCGCCATCAAAGGTAATAGAATTACATTGCTACATCCACTTTGCCCAGAAAAAAAATAGTTTGCGTTTGTCCATTAGTCCCAGGAGCTCATCTCAGTGGGCAATGCCCAGAAGAGTCTGGAGAATGTCTGTGGCTGGTCCTACCTGCAACAGAGGGACCAGAACCATGACCAGCAGCATGACCACCTCGTCTACCTGAGCAGACGCGAGTTTGGACCCTCAGGCATGCAGGGTACTGTTAACGCTAACCTTAACTCTATGGCTAGAAGTGATGCTGCACCGCTAACCTGAGCTCTACGGCTAGCACTGATGCACTAACGCTAAGGTTCCTAAAAGCTGTCTTTTGACCATCAATGCTCCCTCCACAGGCTACGCTCCAGTTACGGGAATGTGCCAGTTGCATCAGAGCTGTGTTCTGGTCTTTGAGGATGGTTTCTCGTCTGCCTTCGTTGCTGCTCATGAAATTGGCCATGTGTGAGACAACGTCACACTTGAAGACACACAAATACAAACACAGATACATCCATACAGCACACATACAAAAAATAGCTGCATACACAAATATAAAAATACTTAAAGAACAAAATAGACATGCACATATATGTACAAAGAAATAATACAAATGTATACATGAGTTGGGTCTATACACACATATGTACATATATATTAGGGCTGTCAATCGATTAAAAGATTGCAATTGTTTTGTCCATTCCGCAAAGATTGAAGTGGGACAAACATGCAAAAAAGAAGACATAAGGAAGGGGCCACCACGTTTTCACACAAGTGTATGGTGGACATATGGAAAGAGAAATGCATATACAGTAGCAGATGATGGTGTATGGCGTATCATATTGCTGTCATTGTGCTCAGGTTGGGGATGGAACATGATGGTGAAGCCAACGAGTGCGATGACGATGTGTTGTTGGGCAGCATCATGTCTCCAAGAGTTCAGGCCACCTTCTACCGCTACCACTGGTCCAGGTGCAGCTGGAGTGAGCTCCACAAGTACCTACAGTGAGTTCACTAAGCACTTCCTGTCCCCATCCCTTGTGTCACATGGGTTTGTGTCACCCTCCTTAGCACATACGACTGTCTCCGGGATGACCCATTCAGCCCTGACTGGCCGACTCCGCCCCTTTTGCCTGGGTTTCAGTATTCCATGGAGCAACAATGTGGCTTTGACTTTGGCCCAGGATCCGGTACCTGTAGCGCTGTATGTCTGCTCCTTAACTGCAATGATGCAACGAGGAACACCTTGTTAGGAGTTCCTAACAGGAACTGTTAACAGGAGTACCTGTTCTGTGCTGGTCTCTTTGATGTTCTTGTCAGTATCCCAACTTGGAACCTTGTAAGCAGCTGTGGTGCAGTGACTACAACAATCCTTTCTTCTGCAAATCCAAGAAGGGCCCACCTCTGGATGGGACACCATGTGGACAAGGGAAGGTGAGATCTCTTTCAGCACTGCTTCAAAGGCGTCTGCATCAAGTTGACCCCTGACCTTCTGAGACAAGATGGTGGTTGGGGACAGTGGAGCCCTTTTGGCAGCTGCTCCAGAACCTGTGGGGGCGGGGTCCGAATTCGGACACGGAGCTGTGACAGCCCACCGTGAGTGACTGGCAGTGATGTCATTGATCACGTGCTCACACATGCACACACTCACAAACTGTCGCTGTTCTTAGTCCAGCCAACGGGGGGCACACCTGCTTTGGAAACAGTTACGAGTTCCGGCTGTGCAACCGAGATGAGCAGTGTCCACCTCTGGCTGACTTCAGGTCTGTGACAATGCCCACACTCTGGTGGACATAATGACTCGGTGACTTGGGTGGTGAATGGTGTCTTTCAGGGGGGAGCAGTGTCAAGTTTGGGATGAATTTTTGGAACATGAAGGAAGAAAACATCACTGGCTGCCCATCGAACACGCTGACCGTAACTACACGCACAAACACAATGCATTGTCTGTGTGTGTGTGTGTGTGTGTGTGAGTGTGTGTGTGTGTGTGTGTGTGTGAGACACATGCTAAACTCATGGGTCAGGAATTTGAGAATCTGCTTTTGGTGTTTTGAGTGTTCCAAGCTTTTGAAGCAATAAAAGATGTGGAACATTCTGGAATGCTTAGTCTCACGCAAACGTCTTTTCCAGCTGACGAACGGTGTCGTCTCTTCTGTCAGTCCAATGAGACGGGGGTGGTGGTTTCCATGAAGAGAACCGTGCATGATGGGACACAGTGCTCGTACAACGATGCCTACAGTGTGTGTGTGCGAGGAGACTGTGAGGTCTTTATCTTTCTCTCCTTTTATTTGTCTTTGAATTACAGCTGTCAAAAGTTGCACATTGACTCATTTAGTTCATTAATTAGGTTACATTTTTTAGCTTAATTAACGCATGGTCATCATGTCTCTTTCATGACGGCAGACGGATACACAGTGTAGTGTCTCCACACCATCACACAGACTAATGATCTGTTGTTTTCATAGATGGAAACAACTGTTCAGATGTTTGAGGTGACACTAAAACAAAAAATATGGATTCCAGGAGCAACCCCCCCAACCCCCCAAACATTCTGACTAAATTCTCTCTTCTCTGAAAATGGCTGGCAGTCAATAAGTTAAAGAGATTATTCGTTCATTTTCTACCACATGTCCTCACGAGGGTCGCGGGGGTGCTGGAGCCTATGCCAGCTGTCTTTGGGCGAGAGGCGGTGTACACCCTGGTCTGGTGGCCAGCCAATCCCAGGGCACATATCGACAAACAACCATTCACACTCACATTCATACCTATGAACAATTTGGAGTGGCCAATTAACCTAGCATGTTTTTGGAATGTGGGAGGAAACCGGAGTACCCGGAGAAAAGCCACGCATGCACGGGGAGAACATGCAAACTCCACACAGAGATGGCCGAGGGAGGTATTGAACTCCTAGCTGTGAGGTCTGCGCACTAACCACTTGACCGTCGTGCAGACCGTTAAAGAGATTACTGTTAGGTAAATTGATTTTCAGTCATGTGTGCTATCTTTTAGTTTGATTTACATTTTATCATCATTATATCTTTTATCATACATACATACATACATACATACATACACACACACACACACACACACACACACACACACACACACACACACACACACACACACACACACACACACACACACACACACACATACATACATACATACATACATACATACATACATACATACATACAAATGCAAATTAATTGTGATTAAAATGTGGACTCAGGACTTGGTTGGATGTACCTATGGATCAGGGAATATTCATCTAGTGTTTTTAGTCAGTAAGCAGTAAGTCTGTGTCTCCTTGTCTCCTGCCACGCTCTCTGTCTCTCTCTCTGCGTTGCCCTCGCAGCATGTAGGATGTGATGGTCTGATCGCATCCGACCAGCAGGAGGATCGATGTGGGGTTTGCGGAGGAGACAATTCTAGCTGCCAGCTCATTAAAGGAAATTTCACTCGCAGTGCAAACAAAACAGGTGAGCGCGTGACGGTGAAGTTCACCCCAGCACCAGTGACTCGCCATCATCGTCTTTCATCACATAGGATACTTGAAGATCCTGGAGATTCCACGGGGGGCACGGCACCTCCTGGTTCAGGAGTTCAGGAGGACTCCCCACATCCTCGGTAGAGGGCACAATTTAATGGCCATGCATCTGTAGCCTGCCAATCACACATGTTTCTCGTCTAGCGCTGAAGAACCAGGAAACGGGTCACCTCTTCCTGAATGACAAAGACGCTGTCCCGGTATCTCAAGTGCTGGTAGAGAAGGCGGTGGCCTGGAAGTACACTCACAGTGAGGAGCAGGAAGTGGTCCAGACCACGGGACCATTAAAATATGGGGTTGTACTAATGGTCAGTCACCAAGTTCACTACCTGTCCTTTACGCTCTTTTTTAATGCTTTGCTAGCTCAGATACACCAAGAGAGTAAAACCCAAAACCTTTTCAGAGGAATTCTTAGAGGAGCAAGTCATCTTCCCTCGTGTGAGAGGTTTGTTGTTTTGGTGTGAAGCTCCACAAGGAGCAATGGAGGCACATTACTGACACAAGTGGAGAAATGGAGAGCAGCGTATTCAAGAGTCAGATTGCATGCTGAGTACAAGAAATGTGTACATGTTGGCAATCCATCTCAGCATTCATGGCTGATTGTTATCGATCCAGGATGCTGAAACCTTCTGCTCATCAAGGCAAATATCTGGTTTAACAAGGACAGTATATGTGTGATGTACACATGCTATGCAAAAGATGGTGGCCCCAAACTTTGATGTACCACGGTGTGAATGTGGCTTGCTTTAAAAATGCTGAATATTCCATTAAAAATGTGAAATTTTCCAAATCCCACAAAGAAAGGAAATCTGCTGTTCTAATGTCAACAGGTACGTTCCCATGGCGATGCCAAGGTAACAGTGTCCTACAAGTACATCATCCAGGATCACCTGCGGTCTTCACTAGAGTCCAACCTTGTGCAGGAGGACACAATCTTCTACGAGTGGGCGCTCGAGAAGTGGTCTAAGTGCTCCAAAACCTGTGGAGGAGGTACAGTGGTAGGTGGTTGCCATGGAAACAATAAAGTTGACACCTTCCTCTGGTTGCCAGGGAAACAGTACACAAGGTTTGCCTGCAGGCGTAAGGCAGACGGGAAGATGGTTCAGAGAACGTTCTGCTCTAACATCAACAAACCCAGAGCCATCAGCCGCAAGTGTAACACCATCGCGTGCAGCTGGCCACGGTAACGCTAGCAAAACTAAATATATCTCTTGTGCTTCTACTCCGGCTTGAATGATGCCCTGGGCGGACCAATGCCGTGGCACTTTGTCTTTGGCCCTTGTTTCTCTTCTTCTTTCCTCTTCTTAGGGTGAGGGTTACGGTTAGGGTTACTCACCATTACCTCTTTTTTATTTCACATTTCAGTAGTGAAAGTATCCCGCAAGTATCCCGCCACACATCCTGGCACAGTACAATAAGCAGTTTGCTGCAGTCGCTGCAAAATTGCAATTTTGCGATGGTTGCGCTACATGCTTGATATTGGTTGTCATTGAAGTGATATCAGATTTCAAGGATAATATCGGCCAATAGTTATCGTCCATCCCTAGTGCTGTATTTTCCATTTGTATGGTGTTACTGTGTGTGGTGGACCCCGTGGTAGTTTCCCAATAGATGGGTCTATCAAATTTCGAAGTACGTTGGTTAAGTAGGTATTGACTCTTGCACAGCTGGGTGACTGGAGGCTGGGAGGCCTGCAGCTCCTCTTGCGGACAGAGCGGATGGCAGCGTCGCTGGGTGGGCTGCCAGCAGGAATCTGACGGGGGCAGGTGGCGCTCTGTCAACAGCGAACTTTGCGGGGACCGTCGGCCAGACTCCAAGCGAGCGTGCAACCGCTTTGTGTGTCCTGCAGCGTGGCGGGCAGGACCGTGGACACCGGTATGAGGACAGACACGTTTAAAAGGTGGCGTGAATGTTACACAGCAGTAATGCCACGTCTTGCAGTGTTCGGTCACCTGTGGCAACGGCACGCAGGAGCGTCAGGTTGCCTGCGTGAAGCCAGAAGGTTCTTCTGACACCTGCAGCACGGCTCCTCCAATCACCAACCGCACCTGCCGAGCACCATCTTGCGGCTGTGAGTGTACAGCACATTCGATTGACGTGTTTTGATTTACAGGGAAGAACAAGCAACCAATTGTGTGCTGGTCTCCTGCAGCTGACCAGAAGAACTTCATTGTCCAATGGCTGTCCAGGTCCAGTGCAGACGTGCCACCGCTAAAGACCACAACCAGTGACAGAGACTCCTCTTATTTTCTGCACCTGTCTTATTGTGTTGTCACTTCGTTCATCACAGTCATTCTTTCTCCAGGTCAGCGTTGCCGTGGCGACCGCTCAGTGTTTTGTCGAATGGAGTCACTGAGTCGCTATTGTTCCAACTCTGCTTACAGACAAATGTGCTGCAAGTCGTGCAGCAACTTCAGTGGCAGCGCCAACATCAGGTGACCATTTCCTTCATATGTGTGCACATGGGTGACTCCACCCCTATTTTCTTCTCCTTTTCTTGTCTTTCAGCATGTCCACCACAGCGCCGTCACGACCAAGCCCCTCCCCCAGCAGTGGCACTACACACGCCACTTTGACCCAAACTTCCCTCCCCAGCAGCACCGATTTTGTTTACGTTGATTATGATGAATATTTTTCCTACGTGGATGCTGCGCTTGTCACTTCAACGCCTCCTGACAAGAAAACTGCACCTCTGTATTCCCTAGTGGACAGCACTCCCACAGTTGCTATGGTAACCATTGATGCGCAAGCATCCCTAACACCACTCATGGAGACATCTGTTGCACCACACAGTGAGACCACCCAGTGGGCATCATCATCAGGGGGACGCAAACCTGATCATCAAACCTCTGCATTTTTGATGAAGTCCACAAAGAAGGAGAACAACTCTATGGGTGAGGTTTCTTACGGCATTGTGGGATTGGACAGCGACACCACCAGGAGCCAGCAGAGCTACTTTGTGCCACGTATGCCCCCTTTTCGGGAGCGGACGCAAAACAAACGCATCCAAGAGCTTCTGAATGAGAGGCTGAAGAGACCCGCACGCCGCAATGGGGCAGAGCATAAACACGGCGGTTTATAGAGCACTAACCCTAACACAGGGTCCTGGTCCACATTCATGGAGGTCGTCTGTATGAGTGTAATAAAGCCAAGTCTCAACTCAATTACTGTATGCACATAAATATTGTCACTGTGAAATAGTATCTGGAAAGTCATGTAAGTCAATTTTCTTTAAGATAATGTGGATAATTGTTGCTTGTTAAATGATTTGGTTCTCTCCTTGTTAACTAATAATTGTTTCATGATACAACTCAGTGACAAATAAAAATAGAGATTGAAAGGTTATAAACATTACTTTAAATGTTTTTCAGGTGTAAGAACAAAGAATTCCAAGTTGCCTGCCAGGGGAATTTCTTGGTTACATTGTTGCCGATGCTGTAGCCTGCCAGGACAAACGCTGGGCAAAATTCAAACAATAGCCGTAAACCAAAATGGCAGCTGCTATAGTGCGAAGTGTAGGCTCCGCTTTAGGTAAAAACCTCAGAGAAATTCGAATCCACCTCTGCCAGACATCTGCGGCCAGCAAGGGGACGAGGTTCGTTCTGAACTGCAACACAGATCCGTGTAGTTATTACGATATCACGGTGAAACAAGGCAATTTCTGCTGTCGGACATGCTAACCGCTAGCTGATATCCAATCGACACGTCAATAGCTAGTTAGCCAGCCAGCCAGCCAGCCAGCCAGCCAGCTAGCTAGCTAGCTAGCAGCTACTTACTGTACTTGCCCTGTCCTTGCCCTTGCTCCTGGCAAGGACCTCAAAGCTTGATCATGATTCAATGCGGATGGTTTACTGTGTTGACGTCTAATCAAGGTCGGTGACGTCTAATGCAAAGTAACAACATGAACAGAAGAAAATTAGGGACGCTCTGATCAGGGTTTTATGCTTCCGATACCAATCATTCATGACTGACATCGATTGATACCGATTACATGGATTAACTGTGAATTAATGATAATTGATTTCTGATGAGTGTTATATGCCAGGGGTGCTTTATAAGTTAGGACAACTGCAATATATGTCATTATCAAAGGGGATCTGTGATGCTCATTTTTGGGCCCTTTGTATTGAGTTGTGGACTCGTATAGAGCAGCTACACAGCATAACCAACACAGAAAGCTTTCTCTATCTTCCACTGTACTGCGGTGGATACATAAGATGACTGAAATGCTGTCATGCTGAAACGAAACATTCGTGTGGGGAAGTATTTACTCGGCGGACCTCCCGACCTAAACAGGTTCAAATGGTGTCAAACGCCGGCGAAATCTGGCAGAATCTCCTCGTCCAATGCGTCAATAGAAGCTAGCACGGGTTGTTGGCAAATAATGCAACACGAACCACCTCTGCAGTTGTAGGAAAAGGGTCCCCTTAGCTGAATTTTGGATGCCACCACGTTGTGTTATTAATTCTTTAATGTAGGGAAAGTTTTACAATGTCCGACAAAGATGTGCACATTCTGAGTGGAAAAAATACGAGAAGCACGTTTATTTAGAACGCGTTTGGTCAAAAATGCAAGTACACATTGTCCACACACTTGTGCGACCGTCCTTCAAAGTAAGGCCCCCGTTTGCTCCGTGTCTGTAAACAAAGCAAGAGTAGCATAAAAATATCTTCCACATGCAGTTGGAATTTCATGGGTGACTACATCTTCCTTCATGACAAGCACAGGCATTACAGTTTTTTATGCAAGACTTTGCCGAATTTAAATGTCATATTGTTTTATATTGTCATATTGTGATATTTCCCAAAAATCTATTGATACATGTTTAGGTCCATATTGCCCAACCCTAGCAAAAAACTCGGTGTAGAGCCACTAATTGTGATGAGAAACGGCTATTGGCAACCTCCCCTTCCTGTATGCACAGTCTATAATGCTGCACAGACAAGTGATTTTGTTACAAACTGTTACTTGCGCTTGCTCCTCTGATTCTTCCACATGACCTAGTAACGTTGGAAAGGCGTAGGGCCTAGCAAGTTTGCGGACTAGTCCAGCTGCATCATGGCCCTCGGTCATAAAACAGTACAGTGTAAAATGCAGTTGACAGATTAAAATGCATTTCTTTTACTGGTAGGGAATCAGGAACCCCAACTACTTTTGCCTGATGGCAGTGTATTTTAGGAATTGGAAACAAATGTCTTTCCCTTACACCCAAAGAAACACTTCCTGTGAGACATTGCTAACACGGTAAGCTGCGAAGCAGAATTTGGGGGAGGGCAGAGAGCGTATCTGGACTACAGCGCTCATATCAGCCAAGACAAGCAGGGCAGCCTTGGGAGAATGTACTGGTCAGGTCACCACATCTGCAGAGATGCCAGTTTATCATTTTGTAATACAGGACGATTGTGTTGACAACCCTACCCTACCATACGTGTCATGTGAAATGTTGCACAGCCTTACTCTCACTCTGTGTGTGTGTGTGTGTGTGTGTTGTCAGAGACTTTGTGGGGCAGCATTATGTGGACCTGAAGCAAGCCAACCCAGACTTCCCCATTCTGGTCCGAGAATGTTCGGGTGTGGAGGCCCGTCTGTGGGCCCGCTACGGTGAGTGACAGCAAGGCGTCGTTGGAGAAGATGTGATTCTGTTGGAGTTGTGACCCTTCAGCTCAATTTACTTGCAGATTTTGGGAAGGAGCGCAGCATCTCCCTCGACAACATGTCTGCCGATCAAGTGGCCAAAAGTCTGCAGACGCTGCTTGCTTAAATAAGTGAAAAAAATTAATGAGGCAGTTCTGTGAGGCCCAAGGCCCACCATTGGCCACACTGGAGTTCTCCTGCATTGTTCTTGTAAATGGTAGCATATGAATAAACACAATGAATACTGAAGTCACTTGATGTTTTTTTCTTTGATTCACATCTGGTAGATGTGATTGACACCAGTATCAG
This sequence comes from Doryrhamphus excisus, assembly GCF_037039965.1. Classification (NCBI taxonomy): domain Eukaryota; kingdom Metazoa; phylum Chordata; class Actinopteri; order Syngnathiformes; family Syngnathidae; genus Doryrhamphus; species Doryrhamphus excisus. The sequence continues at coordinate 12,802 of NC_136377.1, read as the reverse complement.
CTGCAGCACCAGCTGTTCCGGGAGAACCTTCAGCAGTAACTGCAGTGTCCTGAGGAGGGCAGCAGAGTATAGGTACGTACAGGCACACCAGAGCTAAGACAGGCCACTTTTGAATTGAAGTGGCCCATATTGACAAAAGAGGACCTTTCAGAAAAATATATGAACGAAACCACTGGAGAATAGTTCCTTTAAGACCTTTGGTGGGATGGAATTCTTATATATTAGCATTAGGTCAGTTGATTTGAAGAAAGAGTATTTCTGCTAATGTGCTCATCAAGGTCAGACTGATTTCCTAGCAGAACAACCTATGTTGTGTTATGACCATTTGCTTGTGGCTTGAGCCCCTCTGTCTCCAAAACACGTTTCTCCAATGGCGTTTTCATGTCAACAGATTCTGATTAACCCGGGATATGTCCTTGTACCTGGTATAGTCCTGATGCTGTTTGAATAACAATGCTTCTGTCCTGTCCTTTGGGGGGACACTTGTGGCAGTCTTTCCTTCTGCAGAATAAATACCCATAAAAGACAGACCTGTCGTTGAGCAGTTAATTTCTTCTCTCCACCGGTGCTAACATATATTTTCCACAACAGTTGGTTATAGTATTTTGGAGTCCAGTTATGTCATATTGTATACATGCTTGTTCCTTAAAAGGTACAGGCTAAATGTGTTTTTTTCCAGTGGGACGTGGCGATGCACACACTATAATGAAACAGAGGCCCGTTGAGTCAGGCATAATGTTTTCTCAGCATTAAAGCTTTATTTGTATTCATCACTCTGAAATTACTTTTATGCAACTCTTGGCTATGTTATCTGTATCATGTGTCATTTGTGTGCTTTCAACATATACTTGTTAGTCCAAAATACAGTACACTTCAAAAAGACGTTTGTGTGTTTTCGAAGTGGCCACAGGAGGGCGATAGAGTCTGATATAATGTACGTATGTCCGTCACAGGCCACCGTACTGATCCGCCAGTAAGTGGTGACATTACGTGAAATCCAACAAATTAAATAATGCCTCCTTTATTTACAGCACCCTACGAACGTTGCCCAATGTGCTTCAGGAGTATAAAGTATTATTTCTCTTGTTATAGTGTGTAAAATCATTGTGAAACACGACGTCTCATCCGCGCTGTAACTTCCTGTTTGCACTTCCGGGTTTCGTCCGGAACATGGCGCCGACCATCCCAATTACGCTGTGTCAATCTGTTGGTAGCCAAGCAGAAGTATTCTAGAGGGAATGCCGTCTAATGTTTGTAAAACTAAGAGGCGTGATTGTTGAAACTCTTTATTGAAAATGCTTGAGAATATATTACATGTGTATTGCTTAATTTTTTTGAAGTTTTCAACGCTGTTGCAGGCATGTGTTTGGCCAGCTATGTGGGGCGGGTTGAGCGTGAACCAGGAAGTGCGGGGATCTCGTGTGTGCGCGCGCACTGTTCTGTCGTTGCTGGCTAGTCGAAAAAGTTGACCGGAAGCAGCAGGCAACCGTGTTTCTTTCTCTGACAAAGTCAGGCCGCCCCTTACCACGGTTTGGGGCTGAAAATACTGACAGTTAACACCGCCACGACCGTGGAGAAGTGCCGAAGTAAACGGTTTGTCTTGCAACAGCATCGTTTTGATTGGCGCCAATTTAATTCGGTATAGAGTCGGCGTTCCAACACCCTGACGGAGAACACTGGAGTTGCCATGTAACTCAGACGCCGCACAAGCAATGCAAAAGGTCAGTATCAAAGTTTTAAGTCACGTTGAAGCACGAATAGTGGCGTTTTGCTCCTACAGTACGACAATATACAGTATATAAACGATGTCGAAGTTGACAGCTGAAGCCGAGGTCGCCATTTTGTGGACATAATTGGCGCGCAGAATGCTCGAAATAACAGAAGCAATTGTTTCAACCGGTTCATTTGCAATCCATAACATTATGTGAACGACTTTGGCCCAAATTGACAACGATTTTTTAAAAGTATGTTTCGCTACCCTCGTCATAGTCAATGACAACTGGAGCTAAAAGTGGTTTATTTGGAATTATTTCATTTGACGTGAAAATCCCTTGATGTCCTGGTTACGTCGCGTGCATGGCGTGTTAAGTATGTGTCGGAACTTGTTGCCATCAGAGGCGAGGCATCTGTTAGGTGAGTGTAAGCCGCTGATTTTATCTTTGAGCATCATTGTGACAACGGAAGAGAAAGCACACTCGTAACCCTTCTCCCTTATTCGGTCTATTTTAATGGCGACTAAAAAACTTACTTCTGAACACCGCATCATTACAATAAGATTTAAATGCAGGAATGTATTTCATAAAACTGAGTATTTCATTACAGCAAAGGAATAGCAGCTAATCTTCCAACTTCTATTACAGATGAAAAGCCTCTTGTCGCTTAACAGCCCGTGGGATCCCTCTGCATCCATCTCAACATGAACTCCAAATCGTCATCTGATGCCATAGGTTCTCCAGTGGACAGTTTCACCTATTGCATGCACAAGACGGCATTTTGTGGAGCTTCAACCTTTTGCGTCCCTCAGCAGTCTGTCGGCCCACGGGGAAGGACTCATGTAATCGTGTTGGGAGACCATCAACAACATGGCCTTGGCGTTCTTCACAGGTAGGAAGACTTGTTCAAGTAAGTGACATGATGGCCTTCATACATGTAGCACAATAACACAGGACAAAATGAATAGATGACAAAAGATATGCAATTCATACACTAGTGCCATGACTAATGCTTTGGCTATAAAGGTTGCTCTGGCTGTTACAGTACAATGCTAGCCGGCAACATGGAGGTCATTATAAATGGCCTACA